>NC_138085.1:52487147-52597147 GCF_964212035.1 Myotis nattereri
GACACATTGGGTTAAATAAAACATTAAAATTTTAAAAATGAAATAAAATATTTAATATACACTATCTGGGAATAATCAGTGTAGAATTTAAGTGAAAAAACTGAATCTTTTCTAAGGATAATAAGGAAGTATTAAATAATAAGAAAGATACACTTTGGACAAGAATAATCTATGTCATAAAAATATTTTCCCCAATTTGTACATTTAATACACTCCTTTTAAAATACCAGCAAGATTGCTTTTAAGAAGATTTAGAAAATGATACTAAATGTCACTTGGAAAAATATATGGTAAGATTAAAATGAAAGATTACAAATAAGAAGAGTAATGTGCAAAAACATGCCCAGCCAAATATTTACATGAATTATAAGTCTAAAGATCTTGCAAGAGTTTATTATTGATCTAAGAATAGACCAATATTCTAAGAAAAGTGTGGAAGTAGAACTCAAAATATATGAAGATGTAATGTATGATAAAGGTAGAATTCAAATAAATAGGGGAGGGGATAGATTAATAAATGCTGTTCATGAAAGGGGCTTAACATTTGGAGAACTAGAATGAGATCTCTACTTTACTTCTTACACTAAAATGAATTTCAGATAAATCAAACATCATAATATTTTAAAAAATCAAATCATAAGAGCAATAAAATAAGACTTTAGGATATTGCTCTAGTGAAGGTCTTCTAAGCATGACACAAAATTGGAAAGTCATAAAGGGAGACTGATAAACTTGAGGACATAAAGATTAAATCCTCCAATCAAAACAAAAAATTGAAGTCTAAATACAAATAACAAACTGGAAAAAAGTAATTGAAAAAGCATCCAAGAAAGGGATAGTCTTATTTTATTAAAGAATTCACAAATTAATATGAAAAAGTAGCTCAACCCTATAGAAATAAGAACAAAACATGGACCATCCATCACAACACATTTGTAACAACCACACACACATACAAAACACCTGGAAGCAATCTAAGTATCTGTCAATTATTATTCCTACAAATAACACAATATACTGCACAAATTTTATTTTTAAATGAGGTAGATTTTTTAACAGATATAGAAAAATATTCTAACTACATTACTATGTGAAAAAGTACACACATTTATTTTACTTATGAAGATGCAGGGAATTTCTTATATGACATCTATATTATCATTTAACTAGAGGCCCAGTGCACGAAATTTGTGTGGGGGGTGGGTGGGGTGGGGGGGGGAGTTGTCCCTCAGCCCAGCCTGCACCCTCTCCAATCTGGGACCCCTTGAGGGATGTCCAACTGCCCGTGTAGGCCCGATCCCTATCACAATCCAGGACTGCTGGCTCCCAACTGCTCACCTGCCTGCCTGATTGCCCCTAACCACTCCCCTGCCAGCCTGATTGATGCCTAACTACTTCCCTGCTGGCCCGATTACCCCCAACTACCCTCCTCTGCAGGCCTGGTCCCCCTCAACTGCCCTCTCCTGCATGCCTGGTCCCCCCCCCCCAACTGCCCTCCCCTGATGGCTTGATTGCTCACAACTGCCCTCCACTGCTGGCCATCTTGTGGTGGCCATCTTATGTCTACATGGGGGCAGCCATCTTTGACTGAATGGGGTCGGCCATCTTGTGTGTTGGAGTGATGATCAATTTGCATATTACCTCTTTATTATATAGACTAGAGGCCTGGTGCACAAAAATTTGTGCACTCGGGGGGAAGGGGGGGTCCCTCAGCCCGGCCTGTGCCCCCTCGCAGTCTGGGACCCCTCGGGAGATAACAACCTGCTGGCTTAGGCCTGCTCCCGGGTGGCAGAGGGCAGGCCCAATCCCTAGGTGCAGCCCCTGCTCGGGCTCAGAGGAGGGCCGATTGGGGAGTTGGGGCGCCGCCCCTGTCATGCACAGAGCAGGGTGGATCAGGAGGTTGCGATGCCACCCTCAGTCACGCTCATGGTAGGGCCGATTGGGGGGTTGGGGCACCGCCCCCTGTCACACTCAAGGCAGTGTCGATGGGGAGGTTGCGGCGCCACCCCCTGTAACGCACAGAGCAGGGCCAATCATGGGGTTGGGACGCTGCCCCCTGTCATGCACAGAGCAGAGCCCATCAGGGGGGTTGGGGCTCTGTACCCTGTCACCCACAGAGCAGGGTCGATCAGGGGGTTGGGGAGCTCCCCCCTGTCACACACAGAGCAGGGCCGATCAGGGGGTTTGGGAGCTCCCCCCTGTCACTCACAGAGTAGGGCCGATAGAGGAGTTGGGGCACTGCCCCCTGTCACACACAGAGCAGGGCAGATCAGGGGGTTGGGGTGCCGTACCCTGTCACACTCAGGGCAGGGCCGATGGGGAGGTTATGGCTCTACCCCGTCACACACAAAGCAGGGCCCGTGGGGGGTGGGGGGGGGGGGTGGTTGGGGCACCGCACCCTGTCACACACAGAGCCGCAGGGCGATCAGGGGGTTTGGGAGCTGCCCCCTGTCACACTGATCCCGGTGCTGGGAGACATATTACCCTTTTACTATATAGGATAGAGGCCTGGTGCACGTGTGGGGGCCGGCTGGTTTGCCCTGAAGGGTGTCCTGGATCAGGGTGGGGGTCCCCACTGGGGTGCCTGGCCAGTCTGGGTGAGGGGCTGAGGGCTGTTTTCAGGCTGGCGGGTGACGGAAGCTCCCAACCGCTCCTTTTTTTCTTTTTTCTTTTATTCTGGGCCAGCTTTAGCTCTGAGGCTCCAGCTCTTAGGCCTCCACTGCTGAAAGCAGGTATCTGGTTTGTTTAGGTTCTATAATCGAAACAATGTATAACTCCAGCTCTGAGATCCTGGCTCACTGAAAGCAGGTTTCTGGGGTTTTGTTTAGCTTCTATATTTGTTACAATGTTTCAAACTGCTGGCTCAGAGGCCAGCAAGGCAGGCGGGGAACGTTGGTTTCCTCCGTCACTGAAGCAAGCAAGCCTCATGTTAGTTTCAAGCTGCCTGGCTGCCGGCCGCCATCTTGGCTGGCAGTTAATTTGCATATCGCCCTGATTAGCCAATGGGAAGGGTAGCGGTCGTATGCTAATTACCATGTTTCTCTTTTATTAGATAGGAATGTGAAGCATAATGGGTCTATTCTATGATAATAGTTAATTAATTTTAAAGTCATCAAATTAAATAGAATCTAAAGGGAAAATGGGACTATAAAGACTGCATTATATATAATTAAATGCATTATGTTGATTTCCTATAAAACTAATTTTGATTTAGTTTTTCAAAGTATTGGGTGTATTTAACTTTTTTGAGGTAGGTTTTTTTAAATATAAAATGCATTGTGTAATTTTATAGTAAATCTGTATGAAATATATAAAAGCTGAATTATTCCAGTGGAATAGCAAATGACCTCAGAGAATCTCAGGGAGGAGCCTCTAAAAGTCATTTAGACCCTGAAGCCGCCCCCCCCCCCCGCCCCCATGCTGAAAGAGTCTCTTTCACTTAGCATAGTATTCTCCTGGTCCATCCATGCTATAGCAAAAGGTAAGATTTTCTTTTTTTATGACTAAGTAATATTCCATTGTGTAAATGTACCACAGATTTTTTCCCCCTCTTAACTATTAATGGGCACTTGGGCTGCTTCCAAATCTTGGCTATCTATAATAATAAAACTGTAATATGCTAATTAGACTTCCAGACGACCTCCCAGATGAAGACAAGGCAGCGGGGGGCCAAGCCCCTTGCACGAATTTCATGCATTTGGGCCTTAGTTGTAAATTACACAGCAGTGGTGAATATAAGGATGTGTATCTTCTTTCAAATCAGTATTCTGGGTTTCTTCAGATATATTCCCAGAAGTGGAATCTCTGGGTCATAAGGCAGTTCTATTTTTTTTTTTTTTTTTAATTTTTGAGGTAACTTCATACTGCTTTCCACAGTGGCTGCACCAATATGCACTCCCACCAACAGTGCATGAGGGTTCTCTTTTCTCCACATTCTCACCAACACTTGTTGTTTGTTATTTACTGATGATAGCCATTCTGACAAGTGTGAGGTGATACCTCATTGTGGTTTTAATTTGTTTTTCTCTGAGGATTAGTGACATCAAGCATCTTTTTATATGTCTATTGGTCATTTGTATATTCTCTTTGGAGAAGTGTCCATTCAGGTCCTTTGCCCATTTTTAAATTGGATTGTTTGTAAGTTCTTTATAAAATTTGGATATTAACCTCTTATCATATGTATTATTTAGCTAATATGTCCTCCCAATCAGTGAGTTGTCTTTTCATTTTGTTTCCTTTGCTGTGCAAAAACTTTTTGTTTCATATATCAAAAAATTATTGTAAACTTTTAGGTCAGCAGTGTTTTGAATGATTTAAGTTGCCAAAATTTAACCTCTTCATGACTGGGTACTTGATGCATATGTTTTCTTCCTTATATTCAGTTGTATATTCTAAATTTTCTATAAGTATGTAATACATTTTAAATCAGAAAAATACATAATTTTAAATGATATCATTAATTTAAGTCAAAATTATTTTGGCAGGGATTCTTAGCTTAATTGATTGTTTTAAAAAGCATTAAATTCATTTCCCCAATCCCTTTGGACATAAAGCCTTGACACTCTGCATTAACGAAATTCATGGTCAATGAAGAAAATAGTGGAAGAGTTGTTGTTGGTGGTGGTGGTAAGTAAAAAGGTTTGGAATATACTAGGAACTGAAACTTTTTTTATAGCAAGAGTTGTTTCAGCTGCTGTTACAAATTGTGGTATCCTCTGGTTCAATCTGGCAAATCAGGTAAAGTTATAAAAAAGATCTGGGTGTCTGCATGGGGCTTTCTGAATATATGCAATAAGATTCTTTACCCCACTTTTAAGTAATGCTGAATTTTTCAAGTTGAATCTTGAATGCTGTTCTATTTGGTTTTCTTGCAAATCATATGGGTGCCTCTTGCAAGAAGAAATGTGATACATTTTAAAATTTGGGGGTAGGGTATGAGAAAGGAAAACATCTCCGTTGACACCGTGCTAAGGGGGAGGCGGAGTACATTCTTGTGCGCCCATCCCAAGCATTTGAAGCATAGCTGGTGCCTGAAGCTGTTTGGCCTTTGTAACCCCTGGGTCTTTCTGAGGGGAGCTCAGTAGGAGCCCAGGGATCGGCCTCATTTTTACTTGAAGCTTGACCGAAAGTCTGAACCGCAATCTTCCTGAGTTGTCTGAAAGGCTTGGGTTCTTTGACTTCAAAATCTCTTTACTCATCTAGAGGATTTTCCCTTTCCTTCTTCTTTAATGTCGCCCCCCCCCCCCCTTGTCATTGAACTTCAGGGCTATGTGTCCTCCGGAAAGGTAGGCTGAAAGAAGGAGGCTGGAAATAGTGTCAATCCACGGACTCTGAATCTGCAAAGCTTACTTTTGTGGAGAGGAAAAGCGAGTGTGTTCTTGCGCTCTCACCCCGAGCATTTGACGCATAGCTGGTGCCTGCAGCTGTTCGGCCTTTATAATGCTGTGCAACATGCCACCTGGGTCTTTCTGAGAGGAGGTCAATAGCAACCCATGGTGTTCTTTACCAGGCTTGTGTCTTTTAAGTACCTATTGATTGTAGCAGAATGTTATCCCCCTTATCTTTAGCTGAAATGTTCCATATCCCATGTGTTATGTTAATTCATTTTCTTTACAATGATCACTTCTCCTCAAAAGAAAATCCTTAAGGATTGGATATACACAAAGTTAGTAAGCTTTTCTAGGAGGACTTTTTAGTTACCTTATAACACCATACTCATAGTATCTTGGAGGAAGGAAACAGTAATCATCCAGTCCTATGGCTCATTGATGAAGGTGAGGTCTAGAGAGGTGAAGTGCCTTGTCCTAGACTTCAGAGCTGGACATAACATACATCTTTGCATTACAGCCCAGGCTTTCCCTCACTACCTTGCACTGCCCTCGGTGCATCTTCATACTGACTTACCCACCTCAAATAAAAAGAGAAAACGTTTCCCTTAAAATATTTTATGACATCAAGTTTTTGTCATAAATTTTTAGTACTACAAATCTAAGTAAACTATGGGAAAAATCATACTTCAATAAAGAAAGTCAACCTTAGCTTGTTAGCATATAAAACCATTATCATTTATTTGGAACCTGAAAAAAAATTACTTAACATTTACTAAAGATATAAATAAAATTTGCAAATCTAAAAAATGCATATATTCCTGAAGAAGGTATGAATACAAAGAAAAGACATCTGTTGATGTTAGTGTCTGCTTTCTCAGCTACCTGCCTTCCCCCTGTTTCACTAATGAGCTTGTTCTTGCCTTATCCTTTTGCTGTCCCTTCTTAGCTTCCCAGAGCCTTATGAAGCCAAGAGGTTATTGTCCAATCAAGTTCTGCTCGGCATGAACAAAATAGTTCTTTAATTAAATGCCACTGTCGTGCATATGTCACAGATTATCTTCATTTTTTTTTTTGGCTATGACTATGTATGATCTTCACTGCTTTCAAATATATAGATATTATTGCCGGGAGCTGGTCCATGCTTGCTGTTTCAAGGGACCTGGCATATATGGCATACTGTTCTTAATATGTTTGCTCACCTTCTAGGCACTATGTGTTTTAACCAAGGTCTCTGAGAAAGGTTGTATCCCCAGGTAGGGATTTTCCCCTGAAGTTAGGGAGGGAATAAAACCTCTTAACTAAGTGCCAGGTGGGTAATTAATCACTTTAACTATGAACAATCATGCTTAAGCTACATAATCCTTACTCCCTGGAATGGAGATAAGAAACGCCCTAACCTTTGAAATAGAGATTGATAGGATTGGAATCAACTGGTATAAATACAGATGTAAGAAGACAGAACTTAGAACACAGAACTTAGAAGTCAGAACTAAGAAGACAGAACCGAGAGAGACAGAACGAAGAAGACAGAACCTACACAGAACGTTCTCTAGAGACAGAAGAACTTCGCTGGAGAGAACATGGCAAAAGATCCTGGAAAGAAACTGGCCTCAGAACCTAGAGACAGAACCTAGTGAGAGAACATGGCAAAAGATCCTGGACTGAACCTGACTACAGAAATTGGCAAGAGAACCTGACTAGAACCTGGTGACTGAACCTGGCTGGAGAACCTGGACAGAACCTGGCTGGAGAACCTAGCGAGGGAACATGGCTACTGAACCTGGCTGGAGAACCTGGACAGAACCTGGCTGGAGATCCTAAGCAGAACTTCGAGAGATCCTGGCTGGAGAACCTGGAGAACCTGGCTGGAGAACCTAGCAAGACAACATGGACACAGAACCTGGCTGGAAATCCTACGCAGAACTTCACTGGAGATCCAGACCAGAACTTGGCTGGAGATCCTGACTAGAGATCCTGGCTAGGCTGCTGATCAACTGAACGCTGTCTCCGTGTCATTCCTTCTTCGCCGACTCTGTCCACACCTTTGGGGACCCCTGGACCCGCTGGGGTTGGACCCCGGCATATTATTTTCTGCTTTCAAATCTTAAAGTGATTTTCTTGGCATTTTGCATCTGACTCAGAAGACATTCATTCACCTTAAACCAGTTCTCCTTCCTCAACCTCCTTCCTCAATATTTACTCTGCAGTAGCCTTGGGGCTGGAAGTATCCAGGGTGAGGATATTTTGTATAAAGAGGAGGGGATCGATATAGCAACATACTTTCTTAAAATTTTAAATGTATATTTTTGTAAAATAATACTCTGTGCTGCAAGTTGCATTCCCTGAGGAAAATATTCAGATTGAGTTTTTTTGTTTGTTTGTTTTTTTTTTTGCAAAGGAAGTTTATTGAGGGAACAGTGCTCTTAGGAACCACACCTGTGGGATTGAAGAAAGCAGAATGGTCAGAGGGAGAAACAGAACTGTAATGTACTCAGCGTGAAGGCCTCTGCTCTGCCAATGGGGAGATCTGGAGTATAATGGCCCTGTCGGGAAGGGAAATTACCGTTGGGTCTCTGTTTTACTTGTGCATTTATTTTAATTTTTCCACTTACAGCTCCGAGATTTTAAGCTAGTCATTTAACTTCTCTGACCTGAAGATTGTATATCACTAAGTGTATCTCTGCCCTTTATTGTGAAAATGTCTGCACTTGACTAATATGGAAGGGATACTTTTGTAATGATGTCATATCTAGGGATGGAGAACAGTACGATGGGGAAAACTAGAGAAAAACAAAACCCTTTCTCTTTTTCTTTAAAAATGTATTTCAATTTGCTTTGTGTCAGGGTCTTATACATTTTACAGAGAAATGAGGAAAATACAACTCATTAGTTTTGTTTCTAAACACACAGGGACTGCGTCTACATAGCAACCAGCAAAAGATGGGAAGGGCAAGTTTCAGCTGAGGTCCAGATGCTTGCTGATAGTCACAGTGTAAACGAGGCAGCTGGTGGGGTCCCTGAGTCTCCTGTTCATCACTAAGATGCTTGGCCTTGTGTGGACGTAATTGCAAGTTGCTGATGGGGAAGAAAAGATCCATATAGACAGAAAAGCAGCATTATACATGATTCCAGTCCAGTATGTTTGAATATAAATGTCTCTCTTTGTACTCTCATGATAAGTGGGAGTCTTAAGCAGCCAATTATAACAGCAGGGGCAGCCATAAAGACAGTAGGGATATGAATGATGACAGGATAGTCTTCCATTCTGTTGCAGATAATCAGAGAGGAAACCTTTAAAACATAGTATTCTGTGAGCCTTCACAAGCTTGTATGTCTTATTTCATCTTATGCTTTTTACAACCATGGTCTCCCTAGAAGGCATAAATCATTGTAATGACTAGAAGGGGAACCCATAGCCCTTGCTTCTTTTTAAAAAAAATATGTTTTTATTGATTTCAGAAAGGAAGGGAGAGGGAGAGAGAGAGAGAAACATCAATGATGAGAGAGAATCATTGATCGCTACCTCCTGCACCCCCCCCCCCCCCACTGGGGATCAAGCCCACAACCCAGGCATATGCCCTGATAGGAATTGAACTGTGACCTCCAGGTTTATAGGTCAACATTTAACCACTGAGCCACACAGATCGGGGAACCCTTTCTTCCTTTCATGGTATCTGAGAACAAGACTGGAGACCCCTCAGGATGCGATGCCATTGACTTAAAACTCCCAGGCCCTGCCTTAAGACTTAAATCAGTGCATCTAGATTCCAGACTGGAATGGGACTCGTAGGGCATTTAGTCTCATTTATCCCCTACCTTCAACTCAGCTGAGAGGGGAGGAGAGCCAAATATTTGTCTAAAGAGAGGAGGAAGTGAGCCTTTTCAGTTCCTCCTTCCTCTTCCTTCCCCTCCTCTACTTCTATAGCCTGTGTGAACATTGGAAAGGCGATTGCTTATTTTAAAACTAAATTTATCCAGTGTTATGATCAACCAATCTATCTTTTCTTTTGAGGTTTTTCATCTGCTTTATGTGTTAAAAATACAAACAATATAATACACATGTAATAACTTGAATTGAAACACAATATAACATTTCATAAGTATTTGTTAATCATTCAGTGCATGCTTGTATACGTACTAGGTACCCCAAAACCCCACAAACACCTGGAAAAATAGTTCCTGGTACTTGCTGCCTTCTTATCTCTCATTCACTCTTCAACCTCCTGCAATATGACTTCTACTCCTCCAAGTTTATTGAAATTTCTCTTGCCAGGGTCAATGACCTCTTTTTTGATAAATTCAATAGACAGTCCTTATCTGACTAGTAGTGAGAATTCCGCAATTCTCACTAGACTTTTCTTCTTGAGAAGATTCTTCCCTGGATCTGGGGATGCCATGCTACCTGGCTTTCCTACTGCTTCTCTCTGGTGCTTCTTTCTTCAGTCTCTGGCATGTTACTTACTCTTCTGCCAATCCCTAAAATGTTGGTGTTCCTCAGGGTTCCTCCGTAGGCTCCCTCTCCTCCCCTTCCTTCCCCTCTCTTTCTCTCCCCTCCCCTCTCCTCCCCTCTCTTATTCTACTCAACTTCCCTGAGTAAGCAGAGCCATTCCATTGGCTCTGTCATCCCTAATTTTATATATATCATATGGCTCCTTACATATGTGATTGTTTTTAAGATTTGTACTTTCATCTGCATCTTCACACTTGGACACCATCCCATACATAGGATTTCCCCTTTGATATCTTGACTCTGTTGCTGCGTGGGTATTTCTGTTTTAGTGTAGTCAAGGAAAAATTTATCATGCTCTTCCACAAATTTGACTCTTCAAATTTAGTGTTTTGCCTTCTTAACTGAAGAACCCACAGCATATATCAGAGATATAGATGGCACGGTTACCACTTATTTCTCTCAATCTCCACACATTCAGTTAATCACCAAGTTCTATGGAATTTAACTAAAAAATGTTCTAAAAGAGTTCACATTCTTTCTTTTCCCTACTAATACCCTAATCTGAATCTCAACACTTCTTTCAAGATTACTATGTAACTCCTCACTTAAGCATGCAAAATTTGGAAGAGAGAACAGATTAGTAGGAAGAAAGTCCTAATGGTTGCCAAACTGGGATGACCAAGGGTCCATAGGATATGTGACAGCATTTCTTTATGTTTCTACTAAGTGGCCCGGTGCACAGATTTGTGCACATTGAAAGGGAAATAATTAGAAGAAATATTTTAATATTGCTATTTGCCCTTTCTCCCTCAGTGCCTGGGAGCCAGGCAGCGCCCCCCTCCCTTACCCCCTGCAGCTGGTCGCACCTGCCTTGGCCTGCTGCCACTGGCTCACCTGCTCCACCATCCCACTGCAGTTCCGCTTTCATCAGGGTCCATTGGGGCCGGCAGCACTTCCACTGCCGCCTGCTGCCAGTGCCGTGTGGCCGACACCATCCTGTTCCATGCTGCTCCCTGGTGGTCAGCACACGTCATAGCAAGTGGTTGAACCACCACCTGAGGGAACAATTTGCATATCAGGCTTTTATTATATGGGATCATGATCACCTTTCAGTTCACAGAGAGTTGGTGTCAGAAGGAAAATTGTTAATCACTTCCACATCTGATCTTGTCATCTCTTTCCTCTTCCAACCATCCCTTTGGCTCTTCTCCTGCACCCTCACCTCAAGTGCCTCAAATCCTATGAGGTTCTGATATGCCTTCCATTTCCATCCTGTCTGAGTGTCTGTATATCCTTACTGTGTCAGAGATGGAGAACTTTTAGGTATTTCAGATGCTTCAGTCCATAAACAAGACACATTATTTTTTTTAAGGGGTGGGGGTGGGTATTAGGTAGGAGGAGGAGGGGTGTTAGCATTGAGTGGCTCCTTGGCATAACTTTTCTGTCTTATTATATTATCAAAACCTTTCTCTCTCAGAACTAGAGGATGGAAAAACAAGGTACGATTTCATATTCAGTTAATGGTTCTGCCCACCTGCTGATTTGCTCCTGTTCAATACACTGTCCCTTCTGCAGAGTAAACCTTCCAAAAGGTAGGTCCAATCATATCACTTCCCTGCTGAACACTTACTTCCATGGCCTCCCACTGCCATCTGGGTAACTTCAACTTCTTTCCACGGAGGCCCTGTTCGTTTTCTGTCATGTTTCCTCTCTTGCCATGTCCTCTTCTTCCCGGCCCCAACTCAGCTGGATTTCTTTCAAGCTTCATGTCATCTAGTTCTCTGTTCCCTCCATTCTGTTGTGCGTGCTGTTCCCTTTGTCCCGACACAGACCTTGGAACCATGACAATCTCATTATTTTGCTTGAAGTGGTCTTTCTTTACCATCTCTAGTTCTCCGTTCCACAAGCAGATCGGTGAAAATGTGAATTTGAGTCTCGTGAGGGTATTCATTTATATCCTTTTATTTTGTTTTTGTTTTGTTTATTGAATCCTCCCAATAGCAGCAAAACTGAGGTTGAATTCCCAGTCTCCTGGAAGTGAGAAATGTGCCTCCTGCCCAGGGAGCACTGTTCTTTCCTGTGTTTCTGTTGGCTGATAACTGTCTTCAGGTGGGGAATGGAGGGGTGTGGTTTTCAGTTCCAGACTCCCAGCTGTGGGAGTGAAGTCAAGGGCCCCTCCTCTGCAGGTGCATATGAGGACAGCCTCAGTGAGGTGGGACCTGGTATTTAATTTTCAGAGGTGGTGTTACAGAGACACGAATGAGGGATTGTTTTGGCATAAGGAATTAAGTACCTGTCAAGATACTCTGTGGCATGAGCATGGAAAAAAAAACTTCACTCCTAGCAGTTTTCTGGGCTTAGATTCAATGAGTAGTTATTGGCATCATTATTTAGTAAGAATTTTTCTATCAACCGAGTTGATATATTTCTGGTTCCTAATTTATTTATTTTTTCTGTTAGCAAGAAAGATGTCATTATCTGTTAGATGTGGTGCTGGAAGCAAAGCAGAAGGATGCAGAAAATACAAAATAGTGAGTTTAAGCAATAATAATATTTAGGAAAGGAAGAAATCCCAGGAGAAAGAATTGGGTAAACTTGATAGGTTTTCTGATTTATCCTTTTTTTACATTTTAATCAATTTATTTTTCTCTCTACCACCTTCTTCATGGTATGCATTAAAAATAACTTTAACACGTAAAAAAAGCAGAGTTGGCACATCGGCCACTAGTATACCAATATTTTTACCAGCTTTAGAAATGACCCTCATAATTTTTTCTAAAGTTATGGTGGGTCTGAAGGAAGTTAGCAGCAGAAGACAAAATAAGAGGCACCATTTTACTTTGAAGAATTCTTATTTAAATTCTTACTTTTTTTAAAAAAAAATCCAGCTAACCTCTTTCTCAGGGGGTGTTGGAGGATGAAAAAATATGAAGAGGTTTTATCTATTTATTTATTTGTTTGTTTGTTTGTTTTGCTTAGAAGGTTGTAATGAGCCCTAACTCATCAGCAGTGGGTATTTTTGAACCCTGTTTGGTACATGGCATTGCAGGCGCAGACTATACAAACTTGAGGGTATCTGTTTACCAAGAAGGTTCAAGTGATCCTTGAAGCTCCCATCCACCTCCTGAGAATCTGCAGAGGTGAAGTCTATATTCAGTTTATGATTATATCCCTCAGAGATAGTAAGCTAATATGGGCAATGAAATCCAGAGGCATTAAGCATGTTCATTTAGGCGGTGATTTCTCTCTTATCTATTAGCAACCTTTATTAGAATGGTTAGCAAGTAATTAAAATGAGACTGATCTGGCTTACTTTTATCTCATTTCCCTCCTCTTCAATTAAATAAATGGTATTGACTAGCAATGAATTGACCAGTCCTCTGAGAGAGGGATCGAAGGAGAAAGAAGAAAAGCAATGGTTCAGTTTTGCCCTGAGACTAGACAAGCCATCTCTAGGTCATGGGCATTGAGTATCTTTCTGAGAGAAGCTGCAGTTTTATCTGGAGAGTACAGGAAAATACATGAAAAGGAATACTAGTAGGTACCATATATGTTTTCATTGCAGTTGAGACCGTCTTATTCATGGTTCCTGCACTCCATAGACTCAGGGATGACAGGCAGCTGGGGCGGGGGGTTGGGGGGGGCGCATGCAGCTTGAGAGTAGGCTGGAGCATCTGGGCAGTATGTACACAACACTGTGAAAGTCTCATATGCCCACACTTCAGACAGTTCTGACAGCCACTGGGACAAACTGTTTTTCCAGTGTTATTGTACAAAGTCAAAAGCAGTCAGCAATTGTATTTACCACTAATTTGTTTTCCAAATCTTATTCTCTCCGAGGTTCTCATTTTAATGAGCCAGAGTTGCTCAGTTTAAAAATACAACGTTTTTTCTGGCTGGTGTGGCTCAGTTGAGGTCACGAGTTCAATTTCTGGTCAGGGTACATGCTTAGGTTGTGGGTTCAATTCCCGGTCAAGGTGCATGGGGAGTCAACCAATCAATGTTTCTCTCTTCTCTCTCTCTCTCTCTCTCTCTCTCTCTCTCTCTCTCTCTCTCTCTCCACCTTCCCCTCTCTCTAAAAATCAATGAAAAATTTCCTCAGGTGAGGATAAAAATAACATAAAGATTTTGCATGTAAGCATCTTCAAAAAATGTTTTTACCATTTGGTAGCATTACCACATTTCTTCCTGAATATATTTTGATTCCTATGTAAGATCTTACTATAGCCAAAATTCAGTTCTCCAGTATGTCAGAGTACTCTGTTATAGTTAGTTCTTGAGAACTTGTTGCCTTGATCTGCAAAGAATAGACTGAATTTTGGGAATCATGGCAAATAGATAGAATCACTTATATTTGTTTTCAATTTAACTGAAGAATATAGGTCACCAGATGAATGAAATGACATGACAATAAACTAGATTTTTTTTTTCTGCTTAACTTTCTGAAACCAAGGATTCTATAAGGCAGAGAAAGTTCAGAAATGAAACTCTCATGAAATTTATATAGTATTGATTTTAGATTTTTTTTGCTACCATTAAATTTCTTGTTCTTTCTGCCACCTTGTAGGAAGAGCTAACCCATGGCATGGATAACTAATGACAGAGCTCAATAAGGTACCCTTCTCTTATGTGCTCATTGAGACTTGTGCATCCTCGCAGTGTGGCCATAAATTTGTTGTCTTATAATTGTGTGTCTTTCCTCCAGGTCAGGGGTTGACATACTATGACCTGCAGGCCAAATCCTGCCCATTTTTTTAAAAATAAAGTTTTATTGAAACACAGCTCTATGTTCTGTTTATATATTGTCTTTTGCCAGTTTGTGTTGCAGGGGCAGAGTTGAATAGTTGCAACAGAGACTGTCAGGCCAGCAAAGCCCAAAGGTGAGGCCTCAGGGAGAAGGAAACAAGGAGGGCTGCTGCTTGGCTGTCTTTGGTAAGGTTGCAGTGCTTTGTGAGTTCTATATTGTTCAGCCTAGACTCGGGGATAGGGAACAGGTGAGTATTTAGTACAGAAGTCCCAAAGGACTGCACACTTGGCTAGTTCGGATCCGGTGCCATATCTCTTGGGCATCACATTGAGCCAGTGAGGAGTGGGATTGGGGATGATACTGGCTGAACCAATGGAGCCCGGATATCTGATTGAGCCAGCAACAGGTAATGAATGACCTGCAAATACTGCCTGCCTCCAATTGCAGTAACGACAGCTTTGTCACATAGTGGGTAGTTAATATAAGAAATTTACTGACTGTGTTAGCCACCAAAGACTTTTATGAGAAGAATAAAATAATGACAGATCCAAGAAATATGTCAATACCAAAAGCAGTTGTTAAAGGGGAATAATGTGCTCAGAATACATGTGTAAAATGACTAGATAGTAGGGTCACTGAGTTTACTGACTGGCAAATACTCAGCTTCCTAACAAAATATCATTTATGTAGCTAAGCATATATACTAGTTAGCATATATATATATATATATATATATATATATATATATATATATATATATATATCAGGATTGCTCATTGATTTAGCTCAGCATAGAACTTAATTTTCTATTATATATATATATATATATATTTTTATTGCTTAAAGTATTACAAAAGGTATTACATATGTGTCCATTTTATCCCCCCACCCTAGACAGTCCCCCAGCCTCCCCTATCCCCCAGTGTCTTATGTCCATTGGTTATGCTTATATGCATGCATACAAGTCCTTTAGTTGATCTCTTACCCCCCTACCTCCTGCCCCCCAGCCCTCCCCGGCCTTCCCGCTGCAGTTTGACAATCTGTTTGAGGCAGCTCTGCCTCTGTATCTATTATTGTTCAAAAGTTTATAATGGTCTCTATTATCCATGAATGAGTGAGATCATGTGGTACGTTTCCTTCATTGACTGGCTTATTTCACTTAGCATATTTAAAAAGATGAGCTTGAATTCTAATATTATGTGTCTTGACCAGGTGTTTGAAGTATTATAATCAATGACTTGATTATAATCGAACAACCTAAAGCTATTCCCAGATTGTTTACTGATTCCTTCTGGTTTATTTTTGGTTCTGTTATTCTTCTCGTATCCCACTGTTTTTCAACAAAAAAGCACTGTGGCCAGTGTATAGCCACAAGTAAGCGCTGAGAGGAGATGAGAAATCTGGAAAGCTTCATTAAATTTTCAGGACACCAGAGTAAGAATCGCTGTGCCAGATTAGTCATTTACTGGCAAAACCATTTGCTTTAGATGCTCTTGTTACCACCTCAGGGGTCTATAGAAATCTTCTGAGTCCTTTGTTGTTCTCACTTGTTCAGTTTTTGTTGAAGGATGAGTGCACTAGGTTTGTTTTTATATACAATTTTGCTCAATAAACTCTGAAATTACAATTTGGAAAACATGTAATTATGAAAGCAAGCAAAGCAATAATCATGTTGTATAAAGCACTGAAAGCCTGCAACTGTGGCAATTAGCGTGGCTCACCTAGAGAAGCTCAGATGTGAAGTGTTGATGCCAGAGTGATGCTTCCAGGTGGCGCAAAAGAACGGAAGTTCTTTAATCTCAAATGAGTTGCAAATGTTGAGGGACAGAGAGCCAGCAGGGTCTCTTCAGGGACCTGGCCAACTTACATATCTTGCCTTCTGAAAGCCCTTGCTTAGCTTTTCCTTTCATTTGTCTAATCACCAAGGACTGAATGGCTTTCACACTATTTCTACCATGAGCTTGTAAAGCATTGTTCATTTTGATAAATGGCATATACTTTATTTTGTTCTCATAACAACTCTTTAAGGCGAATCTAAAGATAGTTTTGCTTCCAAATGGCTTCAGTGTTCTAGATAATTCGAGTGATTTGCCTAAAACAGTCTGAAAATATTGTTATTGCTGGGTGACATAAACTCAGCTTCTGAATTTTCTTTCCTTTTCCTCAGTGCTGGGACAATCTCCTTTTACCTTACCCTAAAGTCCTCAATTTTCTTGTTTGTTTGTTTTTTGTTTTGTGTTGTTTTTTTCATCTTCACTCTAAATAGCTACATTAAAAAAAAAAAAGATGACATATAGGCTACTTTCACAATGTGAGTGGTGCAGGTTTTATCTGAACCCTCTCAGCTTTGATTTAATTACTTTAAAAGTCTTTGGAAAAAAATTTCTGCGCACTGTGAGAACCTTTCATCAATGATACCAGTGGTTAACAATTAGAAATTTACTGCTTGATAATACTCTACTGAACTCTATCAAGGAGGTTGTATAGATGAGGAAACTGAAGTTTAAGTTTGAATTATGTATTCAAAACTACGTGGCCAGTAGATGCAGAGCTGGGATCCAAACCCAAGCCACCTGCCCCTAGGGCCTAGACATTGAACATATGCTTCGCTATAGCTTGGCTCCATTTTGTAGATCTGGCTGAGTTTGGATTTCTGTTTAGCTTAGTGGAGATAGACAAACAGATGGGGTGTATGGTGGGGAGTATATGTGGTTCCAGGATGCTTAGCAGCCAATGGGTGCAGGAGGAAGGGAGTGTCAGAGTTTCTACATGTTCTTACAAAGCTCTTGTAAACCTCATGGTCATCCTGGAGAAATCAAAAGAGATAACAGAGAGCAGCTCCCTAGCTCTGGCTATCTTTTTATTATAGTGCTAATTAGAGAATATTGTGCTTTTGAGGGATTGATGTTGGTCTTCCAAGTTCTCTTTTCCCATCTCCACTGAACTCTGACCAATAGCTAATGGCCAGTTAGCACCATATAAGTGCCTGAAGTTTGCCTTCTGTTTTGACAAGTCTTGGTGGTAGTTGAGTTCTATATAAACATATAGCCTATTTTTTTGTTTTGTTTTGTTTTATTATATTCCCCTTCTGTTCTTGTCTTTTCTCATAACATTGTCATGCAGATGTTATGCTAAACAGTAGCAAGGGAATGAAAAGAATCCACAGGGCTTGTGTAGCCACCAGGATAACTCAAGCAGGCCATCATGCTAAAGGCACTGAGCACGATGGGGCCATAGACCAGACACTGACATAACATTATTCATGCCTAGCAAGGCAATGCCCAATAATGACAGCTCAGTGATTCCATACATGGAGAACAGTGCACAAGTACTTCATACCTCCTAATTTATTTAGACAGACCTACTTTAATGCCATTGGGAAAAGTAAACACAAAGTATTTTAGGGCTGTGATAAAGGAATTCCATTCTTAAATAATGTTGCTCCAGATGCCTCCTGGTGAAACCAGGATTCTAGTAAAACGTATTGTTTCCACTTTCCAGGCTTATGCACCTCTTTGTACTGTCCTTGCGGTGATATTTTTAATGTGTAGTGAACCTCTCTCATGTAAAACTTCAGCTCTCAGACTTCATCATGGGGTCCTGTCCTAGCCCTGTAGCAATTCTATAATTACCAGCTAGCAAATGCCTGCCCTGCTATGCACTGGTGTTTACCTGACCACAGGTTTCTAAGAGGCCAAAAAAAAAAAAAAATATGAGGAGGCCAGGAAAATATAAAGCATCCTCAAAATGATCCAGGTTTGATATTTACAAAGAAAAAAATCGTGATATGATTGTTCCAAAGAAACACACACCTTTATCCCTGCAAACCACACTAGAATTCTTGTCATTTCGATGACGCCAAAACAAGAAAATGCCTATAATTTCTTATGGCATAGACCATCATCCCTGGAACGTTTCATATAAATGATCTTTGATAAGCTCAACCAGAAGTTATACTTATTTCAAAGAATTTGTAGCCTGGCTGGCTACAGTGGTTGAGCATCGACCTATAAACCAAGAGGTCAGGGTTCGATTCCTGGTTGGGGCACATCCCTGGGTAGCAGGCTTAATCTCTAATGTGGGGCATGCTCTCTCATCATTGGTGTTTCCATTTCTCTCTCCCTCTCCCTTTCTCTCTGAAATCAATACAAATATATTTTTAATAAAGAATTTGTAAACTTTGCCTGCTGTTTAAAAGCTACAAATAGGTCTCTTTTTATTATGGCAACTGAAAAGTTTGTTTGACCTTATACTCAATTAAAACTGGATCTTTTTTATACCAAAACATTGCTCTGAGATGATTTCTTACACCTGTCTGTGTTGGTGATGATGTTTTGTATTGTATTATTTTGAGGAGACAATTTGGTGTCTTATCTTTCAAACCTCTAAATATCTAGTTTTATTTAGGTGTGTGGCCATCTAAAATGGGGCCTTCCTCTAGGCAGTATGCATTTTTCACTATAAATTATATAGATTGGGTAATTAGATTATTTTTGTACAAGTCTATTTATTTGGAAGATTTGTGTCTCTAGTTCTAGAGGATGAAAAGGACTAGTAGGAAGAAGATCTACCCTTAACACAATTGGAAAGTTACATTTTAAATCTTAAGCTTTACATTTCTTTTCCTAGTCATTCAATAGGGCCCCTTTTAAGTCACTGGGAAATATAAGCAAACATATATATCTGTTATGTCATAAGATATGTTACGTTCAACCACTGAGCGACACTGGCCAGGCGAGGCTGTCGCTTTTTTCAGGATGTGGCCTCCCGCCCATCTCACACCCTGGTGCCCACTTCCCCACACAGGAAGGCGGTAGGCTTGGCTAGGCTCCTCTGTCCCACAAAATCCTTGAGACCAGGCCATTGTCTCCCCACTGTGGCTAGAGACAGCCGCAGTGCCTGTAGCCTCAGAGGCTGTGTGCTGTTTCCCTTCAGGAAAGAGGCCTGAGGCTAAGCTTTCCACCCTGCTCAGTGCCTGCAGGGAGGCAAAGTGCAGGCCTGGCTGTTCTCTGAGGGTCAGCAACACCAGCTCCTTTTCTGCTCGGCCCATGGCCTTCCGTAGCAGTACCAGGCTCCTCCAAGGCTCCTTGGGGTCAGCTTCCTTGGAACTCGAGACAGAAATAAAATGCTGACAAAGTGACTTGAAGAAAAAAAAATTACCCCCTTGTCTCTGTCTCTCTTTTGGGTTTATCACTCAAGGAACAAATATGGATTTGAGTATCTGTAATGTACCAAGTGCTAGCCCAGTTCTCCAGTGGCCTTGCAGCTTCCTCAAACAGATTTTAGAGAAGGTGCGATAAGTCACATATTCCCAAATGTGTATTGAAGCCAAATTTACCTCTTTCTCTTCCAGAGGTAATAACTTTGAAGTCTTATTTAAGCATAGAGCTACTGGATTTTACTAAGAGAATTTGGCATTATTTAGGAGATGGCTCAATTATTGGTCTTAGAAGGTACTGCCCATGGGTAGGTACAGAGCCTCCCAGATATTCACAGCTAATCAGAAGCTTGAGTTAGAAGAATCCCAGGAGTCTTGCTCTGTTCCACTTTGACTTAGCAGAAAACTGACGCCACAGAGGTTTTGAATTGCCAAATGCCTCACATTAAATTTGTATCAAAACTTGCCTCATTTTTCTGACTCAATCTGATGAGTTTTACTCTGCCATGTTGAGTATAGAGAGAGCCTAAAGCAAAATGAGCCCAGGGAAGACGGAAAAGCTAAAAATTGGACCCATTCTGGAATTTGCATGTACTTGACCTGGACAAAAAGAGACCAATGGAAGACTTCATAGCTAATTGCATTTAAGGGTATAAATAGCTTTTATAATAAGAATTGTGATGACCAACATGTAGTATTGACTGAAGGCATAAAAAGAACAAATATATTAAGTTGTACTATGAAGATTTGGATAACGTATAAAAAATCTCTAATGTTTTGCCAAAACCGGTTTGGCTCAGTGGATAGAGCGTCGGCCTGCGGACTGAAAGGTCCCAGGTTCGATTCCGGTCAAGGGCATGTACGTGGGTTGCGGGCATATCCCCAGTGGGGGATGTGCAGGAGGCAGCTGATCGATGTTTCTCTCTCATCGATGTTTCTAGCTCTCTATCTCTCTCCCTTCCTCTCTGTAAAAAAATCAATAAAATATATTAAAAAAAAAAATCTCTAATGTTAAATGTAAAAGATATATGTGGAGGCGGAGAGCTAGAACTATGTTTTTTTTTAATTAAATTTATTAGAGTGTCATTGGTGAATAATATTATATAGGTTTCAAGTGTACATTTTTCTATGATACATCATCTATATATTGCATTGTGTACCTGCCACCCAAAGTCAAATCTTCTTCTGTCACCATATATTTGACCCCCTTACCCTTTACAACATCTGACTCTTCTTTCTTCTGGTAACCACCATATTTTGGTCTGTATCTGTGCATTTTTGTTTGTTTTTATTGCTTGTTCATTTGTTGCTTCCTGTTTCCATGTCTTGGTCACTATGAATAATGCTGCAATGGACCTCTATTTTTAAAAGACAGTGATTCCTAAAGATAGTTTTAGGAAATTACCTAGACCCAGGTGTGTATGTGTGCCTATGTATTGTGTGTTGAGTTGCAAACCTCCTGTCCAAATGGGAGGAGTCCATTATATATATCAAGTGAAAGTAGAGCTGGGCTTAGAGAGGGTTCCACCTGCTCCTGGGAACCCCGAGTTCCTCAGAGCACAGGCTGAGTGAAAATGACTGAGCCCGATCATCATTTGCCCAGAATGGGTTTACTTCAGGGCAGAGAGTAGCTTTATGAGAGTCTTGCAGCTTTGACATTCCTGGAAAAGCTCTCTGCTGCATGTTAAGAAGCAGTTTGGCGATGTACATGATAGTCAGCGGTCATGGACTCATGCCCTTTCATTTCAACTAAATTACAGAATCAATGCTCAACATAAGGCCTTGCACACAGTGGGTTCTTGACAAATATTTGTTGAATAAATGTCATCCTTTGGTCCAGTAGAGTGCTTTAGGTCTCTAAATGAGTTGGTGAAAAGCAATGACAAGTCAGAGTTAATTTTGGCTTCGCTCTCTAGACAGTGTATTGGATTTCACCCCCATGCGATGGCTGCCAAAGGTACAATTTTCCAGCTCTGCTTGTGCCGGTAGCCTGGGCAGAAGCTGGGTTGGCTGTGGCAGCAGAAACATGAGACACAGACCTGGGGCCAACCTGAGTCAGTCAATATCTCCCTGCTCAGCATCTCAGAAATGTTTCCTGAGTTAATCTCTTTGGACAGTAACGAAGGAAGGAAGGACATTTTTAAAAGAGTAACATCAATATGAAAGAGATGCCCAAGTGTGCTCTGGATTGAACACAGTTTATACCAGAACCTCCTAAACTGATTTTTTTTGGTTTTGTTTTCCTGGCCTTAATTGTGGGGAGGTGACTCCACAACATTATAGATTTTTGGATATTGACAAGTCAATCTGCCATTAAATGTGTGGCTTTGAAGAGAAGGAAGTAATTTTCCTGGGTTTACTGACTTTTAGGGACCTGACAAATGTTTTGAGACCTGCCATATAAGGAAGAATGGGTCTTTACAGACCAAACAATTTGTAATCCCCTCACCCCACCCGCAGGAAGTAGGTTTTTATGCTTGCTTTCTTCAGCATTTTTTCTTTTTTATTTCATCTTGCAAATAGTATACAGTAACCCGGACATAAATAAAAAAGGACGTTGTCTGAAATTTCACCACCCAATTATAGAAAATATTTTAATTTTCTAGTTTTTGCATATAGGCACTGTTTATAAAAATAAAGTGCTGTACAAGGTGTAGATAGAATTATGTCTTCCATTTTATGCCAGAATTAGTGTGATATAAATTTTCCATGTTAAATCATTTTCATCAGTCATCATATCAGTGTCTATATTTTTTTGGTGATTATATTACATCTTAAGACTTTCTTTATTTTTGATAATAATTTATAGTGTCCAGGTTTTTCTACTTTAAAACAACTGAAATGAGTAATTTATCATATGTAATTTTTTACTCTTTTAAAAGCAGTACAGCATAGAGATGATTCCTTGCCTAAAGATAGTTACATTTTAGATGAAATAGACAAAGATGAAATAAAACAAGTGGGTAACAGTTGCTGTAGCATCTGAGTACCATGAAAGAATGATAATGGTGAACTCCTGAGGGTTTATCCTGTTCCAAATCTTGAGAATGTGTCCATTTTAACCAGGTATGTGAATGCAGAAGGAATTACAGACATAGGGACGAGCTTGTACAAGGGCGTTAAGGTCTGGTAAATTCTGGGAATGGCTAGTCATTAGGAACAACTGGAGGTCAGTGGGAAGGAAGCTCAGTTCCAGGGCTAAGATAGGACTCAGATGATGAAGGGCCTTCTGTGCCCATTTTAGCAACTCAATATTGTCCTGTGTGCAACCGTAATATTGTTGAAGGATTTTAAGTAGATGACAGATGCAATATAAATTCTGCTTTAAAAGATCTTTTTGTCACCCTTATGGGGGAGGGATTGGAGAATGGCAAATTGCTATAGGTAGAGAAACCTACACTTATTATGACAGTTCAGGTAGGAAGTAAAAGGAGCTTCAGGTACATTGAGTTTTCTGTACTTGCAGACTCAGGAGAGAAACAAGATTTTAAAGCCAATTGTATACATGCCATTTGAAAATACTGAGTGGATGACATCATCAAGGGAGATTGTGTAGAATGAGAGAAGGCCAAAACCAGAGGCTTAGAAAATAAGGCAAGAGGAGGAGGAAAAAGCAGAAGGGAAGAGAGAGCAAAGGCAAAGGGCAATACATGCAGTAGAAGATAAATCAAGTTAGTTGCAGAACTTATTGGTTATGTGCATTTAGATTTTTAAAAATTTTCTACTTGAATATTGTTCATCATGTTCTCTCTGGCTCAAAATACATTTATCAATCCATGTGAGTTTTCCACATCATGTATATATTAGCTCTTTGTAAAAGCTAAATTTGATATTCATTCTTTCTAGTGCATTTTCGTGGTTTTAAGTTTTCAATTATATCTATTAGAGAGTTCAACAATTTTAAAACAGTTGAATTGCTTTTCCTTTGTGGTTTTTTCTCTTTTGCTTGAAGTCTAGGCAGATTAATTAAGATGGATTGAAGGGATGAGGGCTAAAGGTTGAGAGTCCAGTTAGGAAGCTATTATGACAAAGGAATGATGTTCTGAGAGACTGAACATGGAAGGAGCAGTAGAAGTAGAAAAGAGAAGATGGATGCAAGTTATCACAGAATTAAAGACTCCACAATCAACTAGGCAATGATATTTGGAGGCTGAGGTTTTAGACAATGTAGAAAGGGAAGAAAACCAGAATTTTAAGCTTTTAGCATATTTCAGGAAATTTCTAGATGTTTTTCTCTGTTGAATCATTCAGAAATATTTATTGAACACCTGTGATGAGCCCAATACTGTTCTACATGCTTGCAGTGTTTTACTTTATCTACTCTCAAATTAGACAAATCACTTTGGGAATCAGAGAAATTGGCTTACAGTTTTAGTTTGTTGCTGATTTGTTGTTTGACTTTTGGGAAGCTAATTACTGTTAATGCATATCAACACTGTAATCTATAGATTGGAGATAAACATATTTACCTCATGGGATTATTATAAGAATTATAGAACACACACACATGTCAGGAATGTACTAGGTACTTACTAATTATTTTTTTTTCTTTCTTTGAAAAAAATCTATTTAGTTAATTCATTTTCATTCCTTAACTTGTGTTTTCTTTTTTGAATGCAAAATAGAGACATGTATGCTGGTTGGTATCAACAGTGAAAAAAATAAAATAAAAGCACTGTAAAGTTTCATTAGATAAAGTATATTGAACTTTATGAAGAATTTTGGCATTTAAATTATGGCAAAATAAACATATGAACAAAGAAAAATGTCATTTTGTCCAAATTTATTACTAAAAATTTATATACTGCAGCATAATTTTCCTCTATGAGATCTGAAAAGATGCAAGGTGAAGTCAGTCTATTTTTATTTCTGCTTACTGTAATGGGCGTATTGTTGATTATATTGATTAAAAGCTTTGAATTTTCCATTAAATATCTTCTTATCTGCCTTGCTTTATTGCACAATCATTTCTCACTTTTTTGTTGTTGTTTATGACATTTATCTAGAGATGAAGGGAGAGAAGAAATGCCAACAAGTCTAAAGGTCAGAGTATTTACACACACACATACACACACATGCACCAAATTTCACTTCTCAGAATACATTAACCATTACAAGTCTGGTATCTCTTTCAGCTTTCAGATATCAAATTAATGTTGTACCGTTTTCTCTTCTGAAGGCAATTTTTAAAAAAATATATATTTTATTGATTTTTTTACAGAGAGGAAGGGAGAGAGATAGAGAGTTAGAAACATCGATGAGAGAGAAACATCGATCAGCTGCCTCCTGCACATCTCCTACTGGGGATGTGCCTGCAACCCAAGTACATGCCCTTGACCGGAATCGAACCTAGGACCCTTCAGTCCACAAACCAACGCTCTATCCACTGAGCCAAACCGGTTTCGGCTGAAGGCAATTTTTGAGGACATAAAAGTGTGCAAGGGACGTGAAAATGGAGCCTGGATGAATCAGAATTGAAAGCATTTTCACCTCATGTTGGTGTGAAAGCATTGAAAATGCTGGTTTTATGGGCTGTTTGTTTTTGTAACACTTCAGGTAACAAAAGCATCAACATAAATTCTGGGTAGGTGTTGCTGCTCCCCATTGAAGTTCTGCTCTAGGGACCGATGAATCTCTTTGCATAGCTGTGTAAATACTATGTCGCCATTTGGCACAAATGGGATGTTGGTCTAGAAATCTTCACTTGTGAAGAACAGAATAAGCCCAGGGACTAGAAGAGGGGTGGGTTCGCAAGAGAGGAGCGCGTGCTCCCCCTTCTCAGAGTGGTCCTAACAGGTATTCGCTGCTGTTGTCTGCCTAGCATATTTTTACTTGGGTACTGCTCTCTGTTGGCCACATAGTTTTGGTCAAGCTGTCAAGTAAAGTACTCTTACTTCTGCCCAACAGGGTAGATCCTAGTGGTCCAATAGTTGTAAAATCAGAGGCCATGAGAAAAAGCACTTGATAAATTTAACTATGTGAAACATTTTTATTTCATTTTATTTATGTATATGTCTTGTTGATTTCAGAGAGGTAAAGAGAGATAGAAACATCAATAATGAGAAAGAATAATTGATCAGCTGCCATCTGCACACCCCACACTGGGGATCGAGCCCACAACTCAGGCATGTACCCTTGACCAGAATTGTACCCGGGACCCTTCGGTCTACAGGCGGATGCTCTATCCACTAAACTGGCTAGGGCTAAAAAAAATTTAAATGCATCAAAAAATCATGATCAAAATCAAAGACATTTGATAAATTTGGAGGAAATATTTTCATGATATACTACTTATAAAGAGATAGTATCCATAGTACATAATAAACTCTTAAAATTATATTGCAAATAATTTTCAAAATCTAGTAGAAATTGGGAAACGATATAAAAGAAAATTCACAATGAAAATAGCCATTAAACATAAAAAGGATTTCAATCTCTTCAGGTCCTCGCTAAAATGTTTTATCTTTTGTTGTTTTAATAATAGCCATCTTAACTGGTGTGAGATAGTATCTAATTGTGGTTTTGATTTGTATTTCCCTGTAGATTAGTAATGCTCAGCATCTTTTCATATACTTGCTGGCCATTTTTATATTTCTTTTAAAAAGAACTATGTATTCAAGTCACTTGTTCAGTTGGGGGGGAAGAGAGGTTGATATTGAGTTGTCGCAATGAACCTGGAGGAGATTTTGCCTAATGAAATAGACTGGTCACTGCAGGACAAATACTGCATATTCCTACTGAGATGAGGTACTAAGAGAATAAAATACATGGAAGCAGAGGGTAAACAGTGGTTACCAGGGGCCCGGGATGGGGAGAAATGGGCAGTTATTCAATTGATAAAAAGTTTCAGATGTGCTTTTAATCTTTTCCTATATTGTTGTGAACATCTATAACACCTTCTCTTTCTTTTCTAACTGGAGAATGCTTGCTCATCTTTCATAATCCATCTTAAAAAGACTCTCAGATTTTCGCCCTCTGCCCCCTTCCTCCCTATTTCTAACCTGGGTAGATTAAAACATTCTCTCATATCCTCAAGACATCTCACGTATTTTGTTATTATCAAATTCATCAAATTATATTGTTATTATGTCACTTTTCATCCAATAGATACATAGCATAGTTACCAACCTCAATCAATGTTAAACTGAGAGATTATAAATGAATGAGTGCATAAGACATAAGGGGAGTATTTTTCCTAGAGAAAAACCTCCTGCTATCACTCAAACCTTGTGCATCATTATAAAACCGTCTCCTCTGGTAATGAGGATGACTCTTCTCCAGCAGTTTATATGACTTCTATGTTGTAATTAATTTACTTTTAAAACTGAGTTTATTTTTGGTCTATATTTTGCCAAGGATGCGTTGGGTTAAAAAAATAAATTCTAAGTTGTAAACTACATTCTCTTCATTGAGTCTACAGCAGTAATATAAAATGGTTATAGGAAACTGTGTATTTAAATATTAAGTCAGATGATAACAACAAGAAACTTTATTTTACAGGTCTAACAAATTTAATAATATTTTTAGTTTCCATAATATATTATACAAAATGTTATAATATAGTTTTTAATAACATATCATAATATCATTTCACTTTAACCATCAGTTATGCTTTTGAATGTGAGTTACTATAAAACTAACTGGAAAAAAACAACACTCCATCAGACTCTAATTTTTGAAAACCTTTTTTCTTATATTCCTGTATTAGAAGTAGATAACACCATTTTCCAGTCTGAAATTATAAGCCAGTACACCTCCACACATTTCTCAAAGAAACTGAAAGGCAATCACATTGTTTAGCTCTATGTGCTAGGAGCTTGCCAGATTGAGTGGACTGTATTGTTTTCTAAGAAATGATTATACTTTTATCTTTAAGATAGAGAGCTTCTTACTCTAAACTGGCTTGTAAAGGATTTACACTGGAATTGCAACTGCATCTGTAAAATGTGTAGGGACAAAAGCCAGGTTTGTTTAATGTCTCATATTGATCTTCACGTACTTAGAAAGGCAGAGAATGCATTTCCCCATGTCTTTTGTTCATGAAAGTCTCACAGTGGTGACTTTAGTATATAGGACCGTTTATAAACTTTTTAAAAAACATGTGGATATGGATGTTCAAGACAACACAGATGTTTGTATGTTGCTATAGCAACGCCATTAAGTGCTGTCTTACCTTATTAGCCCTCAGCCTCTGGATTTCTATTCTTATTTTAAGAATTGAACTTGTGTTAGAGAATGATTGCATTGGCTGGAGGGGCATGATGGACCCTCATGCAAAATGAAAAACTGGTAAAATTGCAGTGGCTTAAACTGATGTTCACAACATTTCATTCTTTTGGCTCTAAACCAGTCTTGGTCATACATTTCCTACTTGAAGAGTAGGAAAACATTCAATATATCTTCTTTTTTTTTGTCTTTGCAGATATAGTTTGATCTTGACATAGGCAGAAAAATAAGCCAAAATAAGCTAAGGGAAAACAAATCTGTTGTCTTCTTTGTCAAAGTCCCTTTTGCATCCTCTCTCTAAGAGGGTATAAAACCTTAATTCTTTTCTGTGAAACAATAATCACCACAATGAAAAATGAAGCCTCCAGTTGGTCTATGATCCATAATAGTCCGATAATATGCTGCAAAGGAATTTTATATACTCAGTTTTCTTCACATTTTTAAGAAAGGAGTCTTTAGTGTGGTCTCAGAGATAAGATCAAAAATGCCCCCGTGCCTCCTAAAAGTTTTAGTGACTGAGAAGGTTTCTTAACTTTTCCTGCTGGTGTTAATGTTTCAGCAAAGCACTGATGCTCCATGCCTGGGAGCGTCACTGACCCAGAGAAACAGGAGGCCAGAACCAGGGATTACATTTTCCATTTTTAGTAACAGTGCTCTGTTCTTCCAGAGCCTGCCGGAATCTTTGTGTAGAGTGAGCTCAGCAGGTTGGAGATTTCTGGAAGGGTTTCACTGAGGAAGAGGGTTGAGATTTAAATTTTCACTGAAAACAGCATTTGAAATGATGTTGCTTCTACTTACTTAATGTGAAGAAAGTATCACCAACTCATCCCCGGTGCCAAGACTAGTGTCATATAGAAAAACGTGTTCTTCTATATGAGAAAGGAGAGTTAATGTAAATGTCTCTGAGACAGGGAACCTTTTGATTCAGATTCGCACTAAGGTATAACCGATCTTTCCCCAAGAGCAGTGTTTGATGGATGAAAGAAGAGTAAAGAGAACATGGGTGAGACAGGGGGAAGTATAACACTGGGAGAAATAGAGGCCGGAGCACTCGCAAGAAAGCCTTGATGACAGTTTTGTACATGGGTGGCCTGGCCTTCCCACACTGTTTACACTAACAGCTGGCTATCAACTCTGAGGCTATTAGTTAAATATTAGACTCATAGATGGCTTGGAGTGGTTGCTAAACTGGTGCCAGAGTGGGCTAACTTTGGGAGTCACCACCCCTCCATCCCACTCCACCCCCTCACCCCCCACCCCCCCGCTCCACCCCCCCCCCACACACACATAGACTTGGACACATTTTTAAATAATTATACTTGAGGACATCTTTTTAAGGACTACTTTCTGCTTGAATTTACCCTTCATACAACTGTTAACACATAGAGTGCCTAGAAAATTCATATTATAGCTGACATGGTAATTGACTAATTATACATAAAGATGGGGATCATGATTCTTTTAGACCTCTGAAAGCTATTTGGACAGAATAAAAATTTCAAGAATCAGTTCATATGTATGAGAAACATAAGAATTTAAAAATGTTTTAATTGTAACATAAAATTAAGAAGAATTGGTCCTATTGATGAGGAAGTCTTTATATACAAAATTGTCATTTAAATGTGAAGGTTACCCTTAAACTATGTGTAATTCTGGTCTCATTAGAGAGTTTTTTGTTTTGTTTTGGGTTTTTGCAATTAAGCAGTCGACTTTTCCTTTCACAGAATTAGAAATCATGGAACCTGGAGCCTATGCTATAATTTTTCACCAGCTTCCTTTGCAGCCTTTGGTTGGTCCCCGTACTTTTTTCTTCTTCAGTCTCTTCAACAGAGGAACTCCTACTGCCTCTCTCAATGAATTTGTATACATTCTAAACTACACAAGGCCCCACTCACTGATCAGCATTTCCCATTTTTCCTTGTATTTTTAGCCTGCTGTTTAAAGATGCTGATAATAAGGGCAGATCTTCATTCCACAATTTTTGAGTGTTTGCTATTTCCATGCACTGTGATAGATGTCCAAAAATAGAACATTCTTCTTTTCTGATAGCTGAGAGCTGGGAGAGGAAGCTAATTAAAATATTCATAAATAACTTGCTTACATAAGCTGAACATGATACAGAACAACCAGTATTTTCTGAGCATCTACTGTGTATTCTACACTATGCTAGGTGCTGTGGACAACTGGGCAGATGTTGCATGCACACATGAAACACAGGCTGGGATGAACCAAAATAAGGGAGCAGAATCTGATAAGAGTTCATCAGACAGCTGAATTTATAGTAATTAATAAATGTTTAGAGATGGATTAAACCAGAGATCATCAAAAACTATGGAGTAGCTCTAGCTGCTGCTTTAAGAGTGATGGTCTGGTAGAGTAGGAAAGGGGTAAACACTGGGTAGGGAGGGCATTGACAACAGCAAAGGTAAGGAAAATACAATTCTATGCTATTATTGGGTTTCTGCTGAAGATGCTAGGTTCATAAAAGGAATACTTTCAAGCTGAGATAGAACTTGTTTGAGGTGCTTATTATATAGGGAACTTGTTTCTAGCATTCTACATAAAACAAATAGTGAGTGTTATGGATTGATTTGTTTCCTCCAAAGTTCATATGTTGAACTGTGGCCTCCAAGGTGATTGTATTTGGAGATAGGATCGTTAAGGAGGGAATTAAGGCAAAATTAGGTCATAAGGGTGGGGCCCTATCTGATAGGATTCTAAAGAGAAGAAGGGACACAAGATCTCACTCTCTCATCTCACACAAAGGAGAAAGGCTGTGTGAGGACACAGTGAAAAGGCGGCCGTCTGCAAGCCAGGAAGAGAGCTCTCAGGAGAAGCCAACCCTGATAGTGCCTTGATCTTGGATTTGTGGACTCCAGTTCTGGGTAAAGATACGCGTCTGTTGTTTTAGCCACTCAATCTGTGATATTTTGTTATTATCGCCCTATCAGACTAAGACCATGAGTATTTGTAAGGGGAAAAAAAAGAGCAAGAAAACAGAATCCTACCTCTGAAATGACAAAAGGGAAACTGAGGGGAAATACAGGATACCTAGAAATATGTTATCATCTAAGGAGGCAGGAGGTCCTACCATGGAAAGCTCGTCTTCATGGGCTGTCTGGATTGACATGCTGTGAAATATCAGGAAGTAACTTAATAGGTCTTTTCTGGAACAAGAACCCAACCTGAAAATTATATGCAGGGTCACTTATGGTTACATTTGTTTAAAAATAAATGTAATTGCTGCCAATGAGAAATACTAAAAACTATTGACCATTTTTTTTGTTTCACTCTGCTGCCATTTATTAACACAAGTTTTAATTAACTCAATTGACAGTATTATTTTTCTCCTGCAGCAGCTGACTAAAAATCTAGGACAAATTCTAGCAATAATTGTGTTGAATCTCTTCAGGGAAAAGAGTAGGAGCAATAATACTTATTAAACTTTCCAATGGTTTGTGTTAGCAGAATTTTTTTTTCTAAGATTGAATATTTTCACTTTTTGCTCAGTTGAAAGCAAGCAAACCTTCATTGTCTGAACTGGAAGAAAAGTTTCACTTTTCAGAGGAATAACTTCTTAAAAGAGAGAAATTATTTTGAACAAGATGCAAATTCTTTAGTATCCGTGTATCTAAGCTCCGTAGCTCAATGTTGGGTGATGTGGCATCTTTTTTACTGTATTCAAAAATACTGAATTGTTCCTCAGCATTGCAATGGACACATGACACTATTCTTTTCCTAATTTTCATAGACTCTAAAAAATTTAGGTCATGCCAGTATTAAATAAAAGACTTGAAAAATTTGCTCCAAATCCATATAAGTTAATCTAAACCACTTGAATTCTCTTATAAAAATATTGATAATTGAATTTCTGGCTTTATAGTATAGATGATACATAAATTTATATATAGGGTGGAGCAAAAGTAGGTTTACAGTTGTGAGTTCACGAAACACAGTGTATTCTTGTATTATTATTCATTAATTATTGTATTATGTTCCACAGGAACAACTGTAAACCTACATTTCCCCTACCTTGTATATAGTACTGACAATACAAGGGTTATGAGAGTACTTATTTTTTCCAGATAGACCTTATGAAGAAAAGGGCATTTGATCTGGCTTTCTAGGAATGAATAGGATTTCAGTAGGTACTTATGGGGTCTGGAAAACATTCAAGGGATAACTTCTGAAATAAACAAAGAGGCAGAGTGAAGTGTGTGTGGTGGGATGTCTTCAGGGGAAATCATAGAGTTGGTTGTGTAGGGATTTAGCAAAGGGTATGTCCTGAGTGAAGAAAACAAAGATGGGGCTTGGGACTAAGATTATTAAGAGACTTCCTTTGAAGGGCTTTCTTTTGAAATGTATTCTTTAAGGCAGCAATTTCAAGGATTCTCCAAGGAAGTTTATTATCCAGTCCTCATTTTCAGAGATTCTGATTTTTCTGTTTAAGATAGAGCCTAGAACAGTGATGGCGAATCTGTGACACGCGTGTCAGAGGTGACACATGAACTCATTTTTTTGGTTGATTTTTCTTTGTTAAATGGCGTTTAAATATATAAAATAAATATCAAAAATATAAATTTTTGTTTTACTATGGTTGCAAATATAATAAGATTTCTATATGTGACACAGCACCAGAGTTAAATTAGGGTTTTTCAAAATGCTGACATGCTGAGCTCAAAAGGTTCGCCATCACTGGCCTAGAATCTTGCTTTTAACAATAACAAATCCAGGTGATGTAACTGGTCCCCATATGACTTTTTGAGAAATACTAATCAAGTCTCATAATACATTGTCACTGTGTTAGAAGTTCAAATGTATGACATAGGGACAGTGAAACAGCCTACCTCCACTATTGCCTAATATTATTACCAAATAATATGCACTCGTTCTTGTGTGTAACAGGCTCTGTCCAGGAGCTGGAGATACAGTAGGGGACAAAACACAGTGCCTGTGAGCACAGAGCTGCGTCCTAGATTGAGGCAGGGTAGAGACTATCTTGCACCTTATGTTTTCATTAGAAAGAAAATAAAAACAAGGAGACATGTTTGCAAAAGCTGGTTGTTTTTCATAGCAGTGATCCGGAAGGGCTTGATGATGCTGTGATATCTGAGCAGAGTCCTAAAGGACATGGGGCGGGAGTGAATCTGAGGATGAACATTCTATGCTGAAGGAAGAGAAGGTCTGAAGGCCCTGAGGGAGGATTTGTGCATTATGGCTAAAGAGGAGGGGAGAGGGGAGGAGCTAAAGAAACAGTTTAAATAGGTAAAAAATGTCTGATAGGCTCATCCTTAGAAAGCCAGGTCTTCTTATGCCACGGTAAAGCGAAGTGTTTGTATTCTTAGCAATATGGGAAGGGTATTTTGAGCAGGTGATTTATGCTTTTAAATGATCACTCTGACTGCTCTGGGCAAAAGAGATTGTTGAGAGGTGGGAGATGACAGTGGCCTAGACAGGTTGGACAACAATAACTACAGGATAGCTGTAGTGATACTTCAACACTTTTACATGATATCGAACTTCATTTTAAAGGGTTCTGTGGTGTATCCTAACACCAACAACCAGTTCTCTGATTCTTTGGGCACTATGTAGATCATTACATATTAAGGGGGGGGGGGTTAACTACCTATAAGAGTATACTTTGTAATGTCTATAATTTAAATAATGCCTATCAGGAAATATATTTACCCCACATTCTTCTTGATGAAATGCAATCTGTTGCTTTCTCTATTACCATATGCTTCTTTTACAGCAGTGGTTCTCAACCTTGGCTGTACATTAGAATCACCTGGGAATCTTTTTAAAATCCTGATTTCTGGGCCTCATCCTCCAGAAATTCTGTTTCTTTGTTACTAATGTTGTGGCCCCACCCCATAACAAAGAAACAGAATTTCTGGAGGATGAGGCCCAGAAATCAGGATTTTAAAAAGATTCCCAGGTGATTCGAATATGCAGCCAAGGTTGAGAACACTGTTTTACAGGATATAATAAAAGGACCTCAAAATTATGTTTGGATTTCAGCTGTGTCAATGACAATTATATTAAATATGTCTCAAGATTATGAAGGTCAAAACTACCAAAGGAAATGAAGATAGTCAATCACATTTATAGAGCATGAACAGTGATTTGATGTAACCTTACAATAATGGTCACTGAATGTGTTGGTTTTTCAATAATGGCACAGGGAACTAAACTTATTTGTGTACTGTTCAATGTTTTCCACAAATTGTAGAATTGGCATATAGGTAGGCTTATTTTAAGACTGAGTAAAGGCAATTTTATACTTGTAATAAAGAAATGAAGTTGCTAATGATAATGATTGCAGTCAGTTTGAGAAACTATGATGTAATGTTCACGATGTTGAAAAATGAAACATCCAGTTGGGGCATTATCTATGGCCCATATCCAGTGACATGCTTCAAAGGAGATTTAATGTGACTCATCGAGATTATTTATGAATTTATGAAAGAATAAAAGGGGGTAGTGGGAAGTTAGGCAAAATTATAATACAATATCCTCTTCCTCAGGAAAATCTAGAAAGAGAAGAATGTAACAGGATATGATTAATTGCACTGATAGTTTTTTTTTTCCTTTTTCTTTTTCCATTTTTTAAAATTTGATTACAATCTAGAATCCAAGATTTTTTAAAATATTTTTACTTTTTAAAAAAATGAGGGGCAGAGAGAGAGAACCATCATGATTTGCACGCCCCGTTGGGGACCCGGCGCATGGTCCCTAACCGCGAATGGAACTGGCAATGTCCTGGTGCCTGGTGGATGCGCACCCACGGAGCCAAATCGGTGGGGCTGCACTGGCAGTTTTCACGTGGCACTGAGCTGAGGGGAGCCGGCCCCTGTGAACTGAGCCTGCGCTGTCAACTTCAGGACTGGGCCTCCACCTGCCGCTGGTGCACTGATGGAGTCGGAAGCCCCGCCCAGCTGATCAGCATGATCACAGAAAAGCCAGCCAATCGCCATTTTCGCCAACGTGCTGGCCCCGGGTGGGTGCTCTGGCTGGTCGTTCTTATCACCTAGTGGCCGTCGGTGCTCCCAAGAGGGACTGAATGTGGCGCTTCTCTGTCCGGGGCTCCTGGGCACAGTCTGAGGCGGCTGACAGCGGGTGAGAGAGCGACTGAAGGTGTGGGGGGACTTCACGCTTTTTGCCCTTTCCACCCACCACCTCATACAGAGCACCTGCACCGGGGTTTCCCAAACAGCTTGTATTTTCTCAAAGCTTTTCTTAACCTGGTGGACCAAGAAGCCGTCACTGAGTAGAACCTAGTACAGGGGCTGCTTTCTTTCCTAATCTCTTTCCCCAAATATAAAACATTGTGTGTGTGTGTGTGTGTGTGTGTGTGTGTGTGTGTGTGTGTGTTGGGGGAGAGAGGGAGATGCCCATGATTAATTCTCAATGTATTTAACGTGCAGGGAAAGCTTGGCAGTAAGGAGCTCAATACAAGTCTGGTAGATATGGTTAAGAGCCCAGGCTCTGGAGTCTGGCTGCTGGGGTTTCAGTCGTGGATTTGCAACTTATTAACTGTATAACTTCAGGGAATGTGATGGACAGAATGTGTGTGTCTCCTTAAAATTCATTTGTTGAGGCCCTGACCCCCAATGTGGCTGTGTTTGAAGGTGGGACCTCTCAGGAAGGAGGCTTAGAGGAGGTCTAGGGGTTGAGGCCCTGATCCCCTAGGATTGGTGTCCACAGGAGAAGTGCCACCAGAGCAGCGTTTTCCAAGTCAGGGAGAGAGCCCACCACCACTGCCCCCGAAACCGGATCAGCTGGAATCTTAATCCAGGACTTCTAGTGTCCAAAATTGTAAGAAAATAGATTTCTGGTATATAAGCAACCCAATCTATAGTTTTTGTTATAGCATCCTGAGAAGACTGATACGGGGAATTACTTAGTTCTCTGTGCCTTAGGTCCCTTACTGTAAAATGAAGATAACAAACATGCCCACCTCCTAGTGTTGCTTTGATGTGCTAACTCTAATAAGCTCAACTAATATTAATCATTCATATTATAATTATTGAGAATGTAATTTATTTTTCTTTTATGTATCTAGAAGAGAATCAGCAAATTTTATTTGTTGAATAGGTCTTTTTAAAAAAATGAATTAAACAGATTAGGTATAAATATACTTAGATTGTATGTAGAAAAATGTGTGTGAGCTCGAGGCATTTAAAGATATGACCAAGAATGCTAAAAACAGGTTTGTGGCATGTAAGAAGAACTCTTTAACACAATTTTTTCTAAGTGAATTTTGGCTTTTTTGGAAGATGGGACTCAAATGTGACCAAACAGACTTTGATGAATATTTTTTTTAAAATTTCAGGGCCCCTCAGATTGTATTCCAAGTAACTAAGTGCAAATTATGAGTCTGAGCTATTTTTTCAACAATAACAGGAAGAAGAAAAAAAATAAACAGTACAGAGTATATGGTCTTTTTTTAGCCCCAAACTCCAACATGAAGTTTTGACTGTAGCCAAATTTTTTTTTTTCCTATGAGTTGAAATTTCACTGTCCTTGAGACACAGATTCAATCAATTTAGTAAAGCAAAGGTTATAGCTTTACTAAAGTAATTCAGTCAATTACTGTGGGTGAGGAGGAGGGTAGAGGTAAAGCCAAGTGTCTTCAATCATTTGATGGATCTAATGAAGTTCCTACTCGTTCTAAAAAAATCCCTAGGTTGTTGCTGATGCCTTTGAGGTCAAGATGCAATTTCTGTAAGAAAATAAGAAACCCAAGGATCTGGAAAGAGAATTGAAGAAAACTCAGAGATAAGGTAGGAAAAACAGATTTCTCTGAAAAAAATCTGTTTTTTTTATTATTCCTCTTTCTTTTAACTACAATGTCTGGTTAGTTAGAGGTATAATAAGAAGAAGATATGAGAAAATACAGAGTTTCAATGTCCTCAAAAAAGTCGTGTGTCTATTTGCATATTTTACTATAAACCCATAAATTTGGGACTTAATAGGAGGAAATTCTATATTGGATCATAAATATAGCATTTTAATTGTATAAATTGTATTCTCATGATGATTATAGTAGAATAATAAAGTCTTTTAATAAGCACTAGATAAATCCTACATGTAAAACCAAGTAATGAAACACTATAGTTTAAAATAGTATAGTAATTTGTTTGGCATCTTAATTAAATAATTATCTGAACTTAGTATTATAAGTTCAGTGTGTAATTAGATAATTTCTCTGCCTAAGAAAAGGGGAATTCTTAAGTCCTTTCTCACTTAAGTTGTTATGAATAAGAAAATGCTAATGTATATCATATGCACTCTATTAACTAGGGCATAGGAAGGGACAGAGAGGAAAATTGAAAATTTTGTTTAAAAAAATGCATGCTGCCCTAGTTGGTTTGGCTCAGTAAATAGAATATTTTGGTCCTGAGTTTCAGTCCTTAGTTATATACTCTATTTTTTTTTTACATATAAGGCCAAAATACTGAATTATCAAAAACAATTAAATACAGCATGTGCACACATAAACACACACACAGCAGTCAACCAACCAGAGAACAAAACCTAGTGCTCCAGTTCACATCGTTCTCTTGCTTCACCCTCCTACCTATCCATCCATCTATCTACTGATTGATTCATCCTTATATGCATACATATTATATAGTTTATTGGCCTTTAAGCTGGTATTATTGACCTGGTTCCGCCAAGGAAGCACACAAAGTTAGCACAGAGAGAGTAGGAAAAATAGAAGAGTATTTCCATGAAAGCCTAGGGAAAAAAGAGTTTTAAGGAGTTGGGAGGAGTTAATGGAGGTGAGACAGATATTTTGTCTGGGTAGCTTTCTATTGTATTCATTGCTTAGGATGCTACTGCGGAATTTCAAGAAAGCATTCTCAGCAGGTTTATCAAGTACAGGCCGAAGTCACATGGACCGAAGGTAAGTGGGCTGAGGTGGAAGTAAGGAGATAAAGATGCGGCATCCTTATCAGTACTGCTCATAACTGGGAAGAGTGGCCCCTGCCCTAGGACCTTCATTAGAAAAGGACGCGCACATCGTAAGAGCACAGACTCGCAGTTCTGTTCAAGGACACGTGGGCAGTGCTGTTCTCAGCGCTCTCCTAGCCTGGGCAGCGAACCTGACATCCTCTTTGGGGACACACCAGTCAGTCTCCAAGGAAATGCTTCTCTCCATCTCTTACACCATGTCTTTGAAACAAAAAGTGACAGTGTCTGCATGCCTTGAAGATGTGTGTGTCAGATAACTGCCACAAACATAGGTGAATATACCTTCAAAGTGACGGAATGATCTGAGTATCAAACGTTCTTAAGTAAAAGAAAAAATTTTCCAAAATCTTTCTCTCACAAGGAAAAATGTCATAGATTCTTACATGACAAAGTCCCATTCCCTGCAGTTCTGAGTATCCATTCTCTGTTCCTCTGTGTTCCAGTTCCTAGAGGCACTTAAAAATAGCACCAAAAAAAATAGTACAAAATTGGCAGCATTAGCATGGCAGCTGAGAAAACACGTAATGTTAAAACCACATCACTATGATGATGTATTATTTATTTTTACTTAATTTATATTTTTGATGAAAATAATACTCAAAATTTGGATGCTTTGAATACACTAACATTTAATATTTTAATTCATAGATCATTCCAGTCAGTAGAACAAAAATAACACTATAATATTACTTATAAAAATAATTTGTGATTTTGATGAAATAAAAGCAAAAATATTTTAGAATATAATGTGTAAATTAGGTATCTTTTGTCTATTACATCTTTAAACATTGCCAGCTCAAAAGAGAATGTCCAGAAATATATAATATTGATTAAATATAAAATTTGATATTTTGCCTAATTTCAATCAAATAAAAACATAGTTTTATACATATTTTTCAATTTTTAAAATTAGGAAGGTAGATTTGTCAAAGTAAGAAGAAAAGCATCTTTATTTAACAGTTTGCTTGGTTTGTAACATTTAAACATTTAGACCTGGTATGTGGGCTTCATCTGTCCTCTTTCTTGCTTTGTGTCTTCCAAATTTTAGGGGTGGGTATAACATGAATACATCCTTGAGCATTTGTTCACTTACATAGTTTCTTAAGGTGAGAAGAGAAAGCACTTTTTTTGTGAGCCTTATTTAGATCTGTGATACTTTCCTAGCAAATACACCTTTAACAAGTGAAAATATTGTTTACTGAGTACTGTTTACTATCCTTGTATCAAAATCTGGCTCCCTAATTCATATTTTTACATTTTCCAATTTTTAAATATTAGTTTAGTGTAAGTATAAATCTAATGAATATAGTTTTAAAATTCAAATAGTTCTAAGCACCTTATAACAAAAACTGCTTTCTGTATCCCACTATACAGAAGCAGCCAACTTCATCATTTTTAGTTATTGGGACAGATACTTGCCTGCATATTTCTAAACAATATATTTAAACATCTCTTTCTGATCTTCAAATTTTAGATATTATAACTTGATTTTTTGGTAAGACAGATAGGTTTCAACTCTCTTAAAGTAACTCTTTTACACACACACACACACACACACACACACACACACACCCCAAACAACTACACTTCTATATCTTCTCAAAATTATAATTTTTGTTTAAATCATTGTTATAGCCATTACCCAACATTTCTCAGTATCGGCACTATCAACATTTGGGGCTGGATAATTCTCTATTGTCCTGGGCACTGGAGGATGTTTAGCAGCATCCCTGGCTTCTAGCCATCAGATGCCAGTAATGCATTCTAGTGGAGATAACCAAAAATATCTCCAGAAACTGTCAAATAATCTTCTGCAAGAGGACAAAATTGCCTCCAGTTGAGAACTACTAATTTTATCTTATAAATGATGACTCTTTAAATATTGTTCACTACTGAAATTACATTTATACAATTATTTTACTAATCATGCAAATTTTGCTTTTGATTGGAGTTAATAGTTGCCTCGTGTGAGCATGTGTTTATTTTATGTGTAAATTCACTGACAGAGTTACGACCCACTTCTTAATATGTCAAAGATAATTAGTTAATCTCTCAGTTTGATTTTCTCTGGGAGGTGCCTGTGTCTTCCTGCTCCAGTGTGGATTGGTTGCTCTCTGTCAGTGAGATATACTGGTATCAACTTGCACTTCCCCTCCCACTAAGAATTTCCTTGGCCTCAGTAATCTGAGAAAGCCCCTCTCCTGTATTCATGTGTATTGGTATAAATTACACTTGGCCTTTTATAAGAGACACCAAAACAAAAGTGGCTTAAACAAGCAACCAGTCAACATTTTGCTGATATAAAAGTAGTGGAAAGCTAGTTCTGTGCAGTTTGGTAGCTACGGAAGTCCTCGGGGATTGTGGCTCCTTCTCTCTGTGACATCATGGTCATGCAGGGCTTGCCTTCTGATGGTCAAAAACTGTTTCCTGGACCTCTGACATCACATGTGTACTCAAAGCAGGCAATATAGGGGGAAGGTGGGAGAGGACAAAAAAGGGTCTTGTATAAAATTTGGTTTGGTATGCATAAAATTCTATGTTGGAAATTGTGTCCCCTTCAGTGGTTCTCAACCTTCCTAATGCAGCGACGCTTTAATACAGTTCCTCATGTTGTGGTGACCCCCAATTTCATTGTTACAAATTGAACATAATTAAAGCATAGTGATTAATCACAAAAACAATATGTAATTATATATGCGTTTTCCGATGGTTTTAGGCAACCCCTGTGAAAGGGTCTTTTGACCCCCAACGGGGTCGTGACCCACAGGTTGAGAACCGCTGCAAAATGTTGAAACCATTCCTTCATTGTTTTTTTGGTTTTCAGTGTTGCTACTATAAAGTTTCATATTATTCTGATTCCTGATTCTTTGTGATCCATTTTCGTTTCCTCTAATGCTTTTTGGATCTTTCTTTGCCTTCTCTGTCATGACAGTCATCTTGGTTTGGATCTTTTTCACTCATTGTGCTAGGCACTTGGAGGAGCTTTTCTTTCTGGAAACTCAATTTTTGGACAATTTTTTATGATATTTCTTTGATAATTCCCTTTTTCTATGCTTTGATTCTGGAAGTTAAAACTCTAATTAGTTGAATGCTGGAACACCTGGAATGATCATATGATTTCCTTTTTTTTTTTTTTTTTTTCATTTTTTGCCTCTGGTTTTCAGTTACTTTCATTTTGGTTCTGTGTCTCTGCAATTTTTTTTTCCATTTTAACTTCAAGCCCATCTTTTGAATTGTTTATTTCTGATGTCCAATTATATTTTCTTCTCTGTTTCTGTTTTATAGCAATCTATTTTTACATCATGATTTCAATAACGTCTCATCTCTCTAAGACCATTAATGATAAAGTCATAGTGTTTTTTCTGCTTCTCCAAGATGCCCTTTTTACCTGTTTATTTTCTTTTCTATTTTTCACTAAAGGAGATTTCTCAAATATCTTGTAATGCACCTGCTTAAGAGGGACGTGCTAGAAAGGTCATTGGAAGCCCTCTCTTTGTTTTTTTTTAATATTTTTTATTGATTAAGATATTACATATGTGTACCCTCTACCCCCCCCCCCCCCCCCCCCCGTTGTCCGTGTCCATTGGTTAGGCCTATATGCTTGCATATAAGTCCTTTGGTTGATCTTTCCTCCTTGCTCCCACCTCCCCTACCTTCCCTCCAAGGCCCGACAGTCCAATCAAAGCCTCTCCGTCTCTGGATCAGTCCTTGTTCATCAGTTTATGTTGTTCATTATATTCCACAAATAAGTGAGATCTTGTGGTATTTATCCGCTCTCCAGTTCCATCCATGCTGTGGCAAATGGTAAGAGTTCCTTTTTCTTCTTCCTCTTCTTAAAGAATACCTTTCAGCATTTCATATAATGCTGGTTTGGTGGTGATGAACTCCTTTAGCTTTTTCTTATCCGTGAAGCTCTTTATCTGACCTTCCATTCTGAATGATAGCTTTGCTGGATAAAGTAATCTTGGTTGCAGGTTCTTGCTATTCATCTCTTTGAATATTTCTTGCCACTCTCTTCTGGCCTGTATGGTTTCTGTTGAGAAATCAGCTGACAGTCGGATGGGTACTCCCTTGTAGGTAACTGACTGTCTTTCTCTTGCTGCTTTTAAGATTCTCTCTTTATCTTTTGCTCTTGGCATTTTAATTATGATGTGTCTTGGTGTGGTCCTCTTTGGATTCCTTTTGTTTGGGGTTCTCTGCGCTTCCTGGACTTGTAAGTCCATTTCTTTCACCAGGTGGGGGAAGTTTTCTGTCATTATTTCTTCAAAAAGGTTTTCAATATCTTGCCCTCTCTCTCCTTCTGGTACCCCTATAATTCTGATGTTGGTACGCTTGAAGTTGTCCCAGAGGTTCCTTACACTATCTTCATATTTTTGGAATCTCTTTTCTTTTTTCTTTTTCGGTTGGGTATTTTTTGTTTCTTTGTATTTCAAATCTTTGACTTGATTCTTGGGATCCTCTTGTCTGCTGTTGGATCTCTGTAAATTATTCTTTATTTCAGTCAGTGTATGCTTAATTTCTAGTTGGTCCTTTTTCATGTCCTCCATGGTCTCACTATACTCCTTGAGGGATTCATTAAATTTATCGGCGGTTTCCATAAAATTCTTGACAAACCTTATAAACGTGGCCTTGAACTCTATATCCAATCGTCTGTCCTCCTCCGTTTCTGCCAATTGTGACCTGTTTCTTTGTCTCCGCATTTTGGCTGCTTCCCTGTGTTGATAGAGTGGCCCTGCGCGCCAGGTGTCCTGTAGGGCCCAGTGGCTCAGCCTCCCCAGTTACCTGGGGTGGACACTCTTGGTGCACTCTTGGTGCCTTGGTTGTTGTAGAATCACTGGGAGGAATTGACCTCCAGGCCAATTGGCTGTGGGAAGCAGCCGTGTCTGAAGTGGGAGAATGGTCCCCCTCTGACCACTGGGTACAGTGGCTCCTGGATCTAAGGAGGTGCTAATTCAGCCCCTGCCTGAGGCCACACAGTCAGAGCCACGAAGAGGCTCAGCTGTGAAGCAATGCAAGCTGCTGCAGGGCCCTGGGCCTTCCGTTGGAAGCTCCGGGTCTGCCTGGCTGGGCTGTAGTTAGGTACATTCACATGCAAAAGCCTCTGCCGCAGCCTGGGTGGGGCGGGGTCTTAGGGAGTCAAAGGGCGGAGAAAGCAGCTATGGTGATTCTCCGCGCCGGAGTCGCGCGTCTCAGTGTCCTGGTAACGGCTGCAAGCACCTCTGAGGGAAAGCTGCCCTCAAGTTCGCCCGCTGCCGCCTGACATACCAGCTTCTCCCCATATGAGTCCTTGGTCCCCAGAGACTTGCTGGAACCGGAGCTCAGAGCAGTCGGGAGCTTGTGATTCAAAAAGACAGCCGCGTCCTCAGGTGCCACCCCCTTTCCGCGCACGCGAGCCACCGCCATACCTCTGCACTTCACCTCCACAGCTCCTCTGGCTCTCAGCGTGCTTTTCTTTTCTTCTAGTTGTAGAAATTACACTCAGCCAGCCTTCTGGTTGTTCTGGATGATGTTTGCTCTGACCTTCGCGGTATTTTTCAATTGCTGTGTGAGGCGACAATTTCCTGGTGTTTGTCTATGCCGCCATCTTAGTTTCTCCGGAAGCCCTCTCTTTGTATCTCGCTATAGCACTGTTTGGTAAGGACTTGACCATTTCATTGGGAAAAGCCCAAAGTCATATCTGTACATATGGTATTTTTATTGAGATATAATTGACATATAACCTTGTAGAATTTTAAGGTGTGATTAGATATATGTATATTATGTTTTCTAGTTCTAATCAGACTCCTTGGATGACTCTTCTATCCCACTGCCCAAAATATGTGTTCAATTTGATTGTTAACATTCTGGTAGTGGAGTATGAGGACTGGAGTGCAAGCCTCCTTTCAGGATGTGTAATTCAGTTACTTTTTCTATTTTCAAAATGTCACAATATCCCTGCCCCCATCCATGCAGCCTCAAATCCACAGGTTCTTAGTTTCAACATTTTCAGAAACTTAATTCAAATTTTCTATGGTAATAGGACAGATATAATGCTCAAAATTCCCATTATAAAGACTTCCAACAAATCCTCCCTTTTCCTGACCCATCCTCTACTTCTGGCTTTATATCTGTGGGCGCAAGGACCTGCACCCTCAATTATAGAATCTCAGGGGTTCTCTGCTTGGAATTGGTCTCAAGTGTCTCCCTCAACTTGGACAGTTACCACTTGTAAATTTATTTTCATCTTCCGCATCTTTAATGATATATCTTATGTGCTCCAGTTGTCTTTCATTTACTTTTCCCTTGTGTTTTATCCATTTTTACTGATTTATTTTCATTTTGGTGATATTCTCAGAGGCAGAAGATAAATATGTTCAATCTGCCAAGCTTAACCGAGTTTCCATTGATTTGTTATAACTTCCATGGGTAATATTTAAAAGGTCTCAAGTGTATAAAGAAAAATGGCAGGTTAATATAGCTAAGTTAAGACAACAGAACTAGTTAGCCCAAGTTGACTCTGGGGTCTGGTCTAGATGATTGGGCTTTGTCAGTTGGTGCCATGAATTAATTCCTGCCTTGCGTATTCCCTCTCAGGGTAACTCTACACCTGCTACCTTTATCAGAATGAATAAGTCAAATGTACCAAGATCTAAAAGATACTTATGTGGTTATCTGATAAAATGTGAGTTGGAGCTAATGTTCTTTTGTATCATTTCCACCTTCCACTTTCAAACTGATTTTCACATTAGCTATCATGAATAAATAATACTTGAGTTATCTTACCTCACCCTGAAAACCATTGGGGATCATCCAAATAGCTCCTTCAAGTGGAGACATTCCAAATGAACAGGTTAAATGAACAGGTTACCCCTCACTAGCATAGAATGGTATTGCTAGGAAGAAGTAGAGGTGGGAGAAATAGGGAAGAATAGATCTGCATGGGTCAGAATATATTTTTAATTTTCTAACACATAACTAATGGAGGATCCCCTCTCCCAGTTATTTTAGGAGTTGCATTGCCTGACTTGTGAGGCCCTATGCAACATGCCTTATGTCATAAGTTTAGCGAAATGGACTTACTGTTTAGATTGTACTGAATCTGTAGTGCATTTTGCACTTTGCCTCCACTTAGCTCAATATCTGCCAGTTAACTGCAAATCACTTCTCAGATGATGCAGCATTTGAAATGCCGTTATAGGAATAAATGGTTGCATTTGACTTCTGGTTACTTCCACATTCATCAGTGAAAAGCTGTGATAACATATAATAAGGTTTAATTCCTGAGAAAAGAAAATTACTTTATTTTAGTAAATGTATTGTGTGTCTTGAAGAAATTCTAACTCATATTATTAAGAGTTACATTGAGTTATATGTCTCAAGAGTAGAGGATTTTTTGCACCCTATTTAAATAAGTTGCATATCTTGGATTAAGCAAAAACAAGATAATAGCAATGAGATTCGGCTTTAAGTTATTCGATGTTAAGAAAAAAAAGAAATGCAGAGTTTAACAACTTTTATTTGTAGTATTTTTAATAATAGGAAGATATGAGAACAATTATTTTCTTTAAAAATAAAAGGAAAGTTGTTTCCTGGGTCTTTACACAGAGAAAATCTGTGAATAAAATCTTCAAACATAAAGAAACATTGCTCAAATTAATGGTTCTTGTATCGACCTTCAATAGAGGCAAAGAACATTACATTAAGTTGTGCCTCAGTGAAAGCAGTTCTTTGAAGGGCTGAGATAATGTGGTAAATGTGTTTTACTGTCTGATGGTTTAATACAAGAATGGATCTTGAGGAATCAGACAAATGGATGTCAGCACGTCCATTAGGCTCTTTCCAGAATCATGACTAGAAGAAAGGTAAATATTCTATAGCATTTCTGTAGGAAATTCAGTTCTTCCTTAGACATCAGGATTATAGAAAAGTTACTTATTTCTGAAGAAATTTTCATAACTGAAATTCTTTTATAAAATGTGTTTCTATTTATTTTAGAGACAGAGAAAGGGAGAGAGAGAAACATCTATGAAAGAGAAACATCAATCAGGTGCCTCCTGCATGCCCCCTACAGGGGATTGAGCATGCAAAGTGGGCCTGTGCCCTGACCAGGAATCAAACCAGTGACCTTTTGGTTCATAGGTTGACTCTCAACCATTGAGCCACACCAACAGGGCCGTAACTGAAATTCTTTATGATATTTAAACCTTAATGATGTATATGTCATATAGTCTCAGATTCATTTCTCATTTTCTTTGGCATGGGTAAATATATTCATTTTTATTTGTACATTTAGAAAATTTTGTTTTTATTGATATCCACAGGAAGCTAAATAATCAGAAAGTTTTAAACATTTTAAACATACTTATGTTCTCTTCAATCTCCCAATTCAAAAATTTAAAGATTTTAGGCTCCACAATTTATGGCATAATTATTTCTTCCAAATTAATACTTAATTTTAAAAACTGTATTTGTCTACTTGGGTTGCCATAATAAAATACCATAGGCTGGGTAGCTCCAACAAAAGAAATGAATTTTCTCACAGTTTGGAGTCCAAAATCATGGTGCTAGCATGGTCAAATTCCGGTGAAGACTTTCTATCTGACTTATGGATGATCATCCTCTCTCTGTATCTTCTCATAGAACAAGGTCTTTGATGTCCCTTATTATAAGGGCACTAATTCCATTATGTGGGACCCACCCTCATGACCTAACTTAAGCCTGATACATCCCAAAGGTCCCATCTCCAAATATCCTCACATTGGAGATTAGGGCTTCAGCATACAAATTGGGGAAGCACAATTCAGTCCACAGCAACAATATTACCTGAGTTTTCATGTTGAGTATTCTAGATTCTTCTAGATTTTCATGCAGTCAGTGTTTGCAAACCATGATGTATAGCCATCTGTCTCACTGAAAGTACATGGGCTCATTCAAGAGGACCTGTGTCTTTTATTTTGGCTGCCCCACCTTATTTTTTCCAGAAAGAACATGGCTAGAACTCTGTTTTAAAACAATCTAGGAATTCTTGGTTAAATGACTGGTAGATACAATGGAAAAGGAGGAAAAAGGGACAATTCAGAAGCAATGCAAAATTTTTAAACAGATTTTATATCAAACATATTTTCATACTTCCTTTTTATCAAACATAAAACACACAAATCCATAATTCTAATTTCTTATGAAAACTTTTTATCTACTTTATCTATCTACCTAAACATATACATACACATAATGCAACATATATAAAACAATGTCCTCCTTTCATTTTGCATATTTCATGTGAATCCACACATACAGTATAAAATTATACCTTCATGTATTTAAACAACATTTCAATGTATTTTACTTCTTTACCATTAACTACAACTGGACACTACAATTAAATATGCTATTTGTGAATGGCCTTTTGTCCCCAGAAAAAGGGCATGCATCATGTTGTCAACAGGATTGGCTGCATGTAAATATAATGTTAATCTTTGGTGTAGAAATTAGAGTGTTATCTCTGAAATATGCTTATATCCCTTTACATTTTAAAAAAATACATTATTTAAGTTTTTGAGACCAAAGCAAGTACATATGAAAGTGTGTAAATGTTTTCATTTCTGTGTGTGTTACCCCCAGATTAAAGAACATTGTTTTGTGGGTGGCAATAAATGTACATTTTAGAATTCATGTACTTAATTTATTATTTTTGCTTATAGGATACAGCTAGTTAGGTTGGAAGAGACTGGGCCATATTCATATATACGTGTCTCCCTGGGCTGTGAGCTCTTTGAGGGCAGACTCTTTAACATGTTTCACTCTGTGTCCTCAAAACAGTATTTGCATAAAATAAGGACTCTATAAATGCTTACTGATGGACTGAACATATATCTCCGAAATATCTGGAACACAGCATAATCAATTCAATATTTTAATTTTACTTAATAATTAGTAATGATAGCTCATGGTCAAATAAATTGATGTGCATCAAATTTGCAGCAAAAATGGTGAAGCAACTTACATTGTTTCAGTGGCAATTATTTATAAGACTTCCTATTCATTTGACTTAATATTTCAACCAAAATATTAATTATGGAGCTTTACATCCTTATTGCTAGTTTATTTCATTTCTTTTCTATTACTTCATTTTTTAAGATTGCCCTGAGCTCAAAAAGTATTTTCCATCTCATTGAAGATTCTAGATGACAAGTCCTTGATTGAAAAATGCCAACAGCAGTTAGTTTGGGTTGTTTCTAATGCACTGGCAGAGCACTAGAAACCTCAGGGGTTTTTATTTGTTTTTTAAATCAAGTACATTTTCCCAGAAACTTTAAAGATAGACCAAGATGATTACAAAGTCAAGGTCATTTTGCAAGGGTAAACTTCCTTATTGAATTCTGGTTAACCTGAGGATTCTGGTCAAATGCCAAGTTAGATAATTGCTTTATGCTCTAGTAAATTTTCTTCTTGTGTTAGAATGCATTTGCTTGATTTTATTATTTCTTCTAGGAGTAGGTAACTGGCGAATATTGGTGATGTTCATCACAGACATGGTTATAATTTGGTTATGTAGGAAGTGATATGTATACAAGAGTAGAAGAATATTGTGGCTTTATGTTTAATTTCGGGAAGTTAATGAATTCATGGCACTGTGCTTTTAGTGTGGGGAAGTAGAATCCAGAGCAAAATATCGTGATGCTTTATCTTATAAAGAAGAATTGGGATACCTTCAGATGAAATGACATAATATATCAGAGCAATACCATCATAGAATTACTTATAAATGAAAACAATCAACCATCTGTGCAGATGTTAGTTGTGGCATTGTCAAGAGTCAATGAGGCCCTAAGCTGTTTGGCTCAGTGGACAGAGCATCAGCCTGTGGACTGAAGGGTCCCAAGTTCGATTCCACTCAAGGTCATCTACCTTGGTTGCGGGCACATCCCCAGTAGGGAATGTGCAGGAGGCAGCTGATCGATGTTTCTCATCGATGTTTCTAACTCTCTATCCTCTCCCTTTCTCTCTGTGAAAAATCAATAAAAATATTTTTAAAAAAAGAGTGAATGAGAAGCGTTTCCTGTCAGTTCACTAGATGACTAAGTAGTGCAGGTGACCCTGCCTCCTGGTGGAGTATCAGTTTTGGAGTCATACAGCGTTACAGCATCAGTTACATCTTAAGAATTTGGTGCATTTTAGCAAGCTAGTTTTCAGTGTCTGGCATGTAATAAATCCACAATCAGTGGTAGTTATTGTCATTAACTAATAAACAGCAAAGATGTCTTTCTGGAATTTTCAGCTTTTCAGTCAGCATTTGTGTTGAGTATTTCTGGTTATTGCCAGGCTGAATGTTTTGTTGGAGTGAAGCCTTTTGTGATCTGCTCTGCTCAATTAGCCAGATATCCTTCACTTTTAGTTTAAAAAGCAGAAGCCATGGGGGTTAGAGACATAAGCATTTGCATACTATATCTCATTTTTGTTATGTATTTTAATAGAAATATTTTGTAAATGCAGTAGTAGTAGGATCATGGTCCTTCCAAATTTTGGTTATATATTCAGAAAGATAGTGATGGTAGTTGATAGAGAAATTGGGACTTAATGGTCCCTGAAGTGCTGGTCTATGCAATTTGGGACATATTCAGATTTATCTTGTATTCTATACTGCCTGGTTAACTTTTTTTATTTTATTAAATTTATTGAGGTAACATTGGTTAGTAACATTACATAAATTCCAGGTGTATAACTTCATAATAGGACATCTGAGTACTCTGTTGTGTGCTCACCACCTGAAGCCCAGTCTCTTTCTGTCACCATGTATTTGACTCCCTTTACCCTATTTGTCCTCCCCCCACCCTCTTCCCCTCTGGTAACCACCATTCTATTGTCTGGATCTATGAGTTTGTTTTTTGTTCATTCATATGTTCGTTTTGTTTGTTTATTTGTTGCTTTTTGTTTTATGCCCCACATATGAGTGAAATCCTGTGGTTCTTGTCCTTTTCCATCTGACTTACTTCATTTAGAATAATACTCTCAAAATTTATCCATGTTGTTATTTTATGGCTGAATTAAGTATTCCACTGTATATATGTACCACATCTTCTTTATTCATCCATCAAAGGACAGTTAGGTTATTTCCATGTCTTGGCTATGGGGTACGTGTGTGTGTGTGTGTGTGTGTGTGCATTTTTTTCAAATTTTCTGGATAAATACCCAGAAGAGAGATTGCTGGATCATATGGTTGCTCAATTCATAATTTTTGAGGAATTTTACATACTCAACGCACAGGGAGGTTTCTTATCACTGTTTCTTAAGGACAACGGATGCCATATAGAAATTAATTAATAAAGTCTAAAATATATGTTTGATCTATTGCTGAGATTATATTGAACTTCACTCTTTGTTTTTGAGGTCAGGAATCTTAGTTTTGCTATTAGGTGTGTGGCCTCTTATGAATTACTGAAATTCTCTAAACTTAGTGTCATCATCTGTAAAATGTAAATAACATGTCCCACAGTGTTATAAGTTTTATCTAGAACCCTTTTACCCAGATTATGCAGGGGAGTTCTTGGTTCAATTCGTAGTGAAAATATCTGTTCAGTAAATATGTCATGGCCTCTGAACCAAGTTTTCAAAGTGTGAGAATGCAAAAAGGTAACCAGCAGCTGTTGAGTAAGCATATGTACTGTGTGTGAGGTACATGTAAGACAACTATTACATAAATTTATCTCATTCAATCCGCATAGCTGTCACATTGAGTAGGTCTCATTATCTTCTTATACCAGGTAGGGAACTGAATTTTAGGCTGGTTTAGCAACTTACATCACAGAGCTAGAGGCTGATAATGCCAAAAGTTTGCTCAGTTTGTCTGTTATTGGACACCAAATTCCATTCTTATGTAATGTGCTATGTTCCTGGGTTGGAGTTTTTTGCTACCACCAAAATACCCTTGTTTCCCATTGATTAGCTTATTCCTACTTACACTGAGCCTGTGTGCTTTATTTTAACCTACATACCTGCTTGATTTAGGGCTGGTAAATATGTACATATCCATTTCAAATGTCAGGAAGTCAATGCTATTGATTTTCAGGTTAGCAGGTGTAGTAAAGAGGGATGAGATTTGCACAGGTTATTTTGCAGCATGATTGTTTAACTTCAAAAGCAAACACACCCATTTTATATGCATTTAATAAGCAAATGACCAAGGATCTTAGATTTCTTGACATCTTCTTGAAATGACATCAAATATAACATGTTGATTTACTAATATTTTCCTCATTAAATCACATATGGATTTACTCTATACAAAGGCAAGGTCTGCATATCTGTAGCAGATCAGGCATGGCTGAAAGATGAAGTCATTCAGTCATAGTTGCCAAGGATTATTAACAATGTGACTCCCAAGAGTGGAAGTGCCGTTATCTCTGTGTCCACCTGCCAAAGGCTTGCAGAGAGGGCACAGAAAAGCAGAAATTCTGCAGCTGCATCAATGTGACAGCTCCTACATGATCTGGAAGTAGAGAAAAGCAGAATTATTGATTTTGAGATATCCTTATATGGCATTTCCAGTCTTGACTAAATCCAGTCTTTAATGAAAAATGGAGAATTCAGACATGGAGTAAGTTAATTTGTCATTCTCCCTCCCATTCATAGCTAAATTTATATTTTCTGTTTGAAGATGGTTTATAGGTAATGTGAAGCAAATATTTCATAAACTTAGACAACCCTTTGTATACAGAATGCAAGTAAATTTGGTGTTTACAACAGTGTTTGTCCTGGCTGGGTTGCTCGGTTGGAGCATTGTCCCATACATCAAAAAGGTTACAGGTTCTATTCTTGGTCAGGGCACATACTTGGCCTGTGGGTTCAATCCCTGGTCAGGGTGCATATGGGAGGTAACTGATTAATGTTTCTAACTCACATAGAAGTTTCTCTCTCCCCTTTCCTCTCTCTAAAATCAATTAATCTATAATAATAAAAGCATAATAGGCTAATTAGACCAGATGACCTGCTAGGGAAGCCCGGGTCCCAGGTGCCTGCTGGCGGCAGGAGGTAAGCCTGGGTCCTGGGTGCCAGAGGTAAGCCGGTGCCAGCAGCCGGGGGAAGGAAGGCCTACTCTTGCATGAATTTCGTGCCTCAGGCCTCTAGTGTGTGTATATACACTGCCCTTTACTACTCACATATCCTTCCCAAATTGCAGCAAATGACCCAATCTCAGAAGAAAAATAGGAGCTACCCACCATAAATACTCTCAACTTCCTTCCCCACTATCTTAAATTTATTCCTCTACACTCCAACACTCCAGTTACAGAGGGAGAGGGTCAGGGATGGTCCATTTTCTGGTGCTATGTATATATATATATATATATATATATATATATATATATATAGTATCATATAATATATATATATCCTTGGGTGATTTAAAAAAAAAAACAGTGTTTAAGTTGAAAACTTTGAGAATCTTTAACTTAAAGACAAGATAGACAACACAAAAATAAACTGCTTTTAATTTTCAGATTATAGACAGAATGAAAATAAAATTGCCAATCATTCCAGAGTTTTACTTTTAATGCTTCATGGATAGTGTATAGGAATATGATTCTTTAAACTTGTGCCTACCACTCATTAAGTGGAATTTATGTAACTCAGAACACAAGGGTGAGCTTGGCCCTTTAGATAGCGTCCTTTTGATCCCCTGCCCTTTACCATTTATCCTGCCCAAATTGCAGCAAATGACCCGATCTCAGAGGGAAAATAGGATCTACCCACCATAAATGCTCTCAACTTTCTTCCCCACTATCTTAAATTTATTCCTCTACACTCCAGTCACAGAGGAAGAGGGTCAGGGATGGTCCATTTTCTGGTGCTCTGTACCCCATCCCTTTCTACTACCTCTAGTTTCTGATTACATCCATTATCATTGGCTCCCTTCTTGGTTGTTAATCTGTTCCTCTTCACTGGTTCCTTTTTTCAATTTTAAATATTAATTAACTCCATAGCTATTTATGCAGAATATTCCTGAATTACTGACACATGCCAAACCACAGACCAGGAAGCTCAGAAGACACCAAACAGGATAAATATAAAAAAGAATCAAACACACATGTGTGTTTAATATAGTATATCATATTAAAACTAATAAATACCAAAGGCAAAGCAAAAACTTCAAGGCCTTAAGAGAACAGAGACCTATTACATGCAGAAGAATAACAATAATCAAAACAGACTGTGTGAGAAGCTATGCAACCAGAGGAAATAATATTGTTAAAACACTGAAAGGAAAAAACAAACTATGAGTTCACAATTCTATATTCAGTGAAAATAACTTTCATAAGAGAACAGTTAATAAATATTTTCCCAGGCCAAAAATTAAGTACTGAAAATACTAGAACTCATTGCTTGGAAATCTTGCTTAAAGAAATGTTAAGGGAAGTATTGCAGGCAGAAGGAATTGTTATATTAGACAGAAGTTTGAATTTTCACAAAGAAATGAAGATTGTTCAAAATTAATGAATGGAAGTAAAAATAAAACAGTTTTTTAAAAAATTTCAGTTGCTCTACATGATAACTGAATATTTAAAGCAAAAATTATAGCAGTGTATTGAGTATTTAGAGCACATTAAAGGAAAATATATGAAAAATGTTGTTGGAAGGTCAAAATTGGAGAAACACTTGTGTTTGTATTTACCATTGATGATATGATCACCCCTGAAGTTACTCATTATAAAACTAGCCTTGTCTTCAAATTCTATACTATGTTTCTTTCAGTCATTAACCACTATAGAGCTTACCTCAAACATCTATAATTTTTTCTCATCCTGAGCTAGTGCAATAGTTTCCTAACTAGATTTTTTTCTCAAAGTCATCCCTTACCATGATTCCAGAGGCATATTTCCAAGATGCAGATATAATCCCATGTTTAAAATACATTGCTCATTCTCAACGGAAAGCATGGGAAGCCCCCATTGTGTCCTCCCTCTGAGCAACCAGTCTCACTGCCGATTACTTCGTCAAGTGCACTCATCAGTGCCATGTTACATGCAGCTCTTCCAAACTGTTGACATCATTTTGTTTTTTCACATAATTTTTCCATATGAAAGTGCTCAGAGCCCCAGTTGGTTGATGTGAACACAATTTAAATGCCACTTCATTTTTAAAAATATATTTTTATTGATTTGAGAGAGGGAGAGAGAGAGAGAGATAGAAAAACATCTAAGTTGAGAGAGAATCATTGATCAGCTGCCTCCTGTATGCCCCTACTGGGAATTGAACCAGCAACCTGGACATGTGCCCGACAGGGAATCGAACAGTGACCTGCTGGTTTATGGGTCAATGCTCAACCACTGAGCCACGCTGGCTGGGCAATGTCACCTCATTTTTAAAGCTTTCACTGATAGCTCACTGCCATTTTATCCTCTCTAGTGACAGAAATCCACATATCCCATCCTATATGACATGGTTTTTGGTACTTAACAAGTGTGTTATTACTTTATATTCATACATCTGTTTTCACCACAAATTGTAAATTCCTTGAACTCAGGCATGGCTGGCATCTTATTAATCTCTGTGTGTGTGTTTTAGATCCCCTTTCTGAACCCTAGACACATGGAAGTGTAGTGCAAGAATGAGTAAATAGAATGAAATAGAATTAGTTGAAGGTTCAGTAATCTCCCATGATTCCAAAATACATTGAAATTGATTGAAGACAAAGATCAACTTTAAAAATTTTTTCAAATAAATCTGGTATAGAAAACATACCAAATGTTATGTATTTTCTTCATTTTCAGAACTTAAATTCATCAATAATTCTTTGTATTTTCTAGTATTGTATTACACATGGTCTGTAGATGTATTTGGATTCAACTACTAGTATTCTGAACTTTATATATACCTGATTTATTATTTTTCTTCAAAATAATGGTAGAAGTTAACTATCAATCTTTACATAAAAATGCCTTCTGTACATAAAATATAATTTTATATTGAGAGTGTTGAAATGTTACCTACTATAAATTTGAAAATGTGCTGAAAACATGGTCAATGATGAAATCCCTAAGCAAGAAATCTTGAACTAAATGAGATAAATTAAAATACTCTCAAATCATTTGTTGTTCTCGGGGGCTATTTGACTTCTTGATTTGGTTATATCAAGTTCCAAAGTTTTATCCAGAATGAATTGCTACTGGGAATATCCTAATTAATATTACTTAAGCAGATATCTTTTTGCCCTCATATTTTATGATTGGCTTGTAGCTCTTGCTTCTGAAGAGTTATAATAGCAGTATTACTGGACTCAATAAATTAACCAAACTCTTTTGAGTTTCTACTATGTGCAATAATTTTAAGGGTGGATTGATTAGAAAGAAATCCCTGCTTCTCATATGCTTATAGTTTGAGGTCAATACAATACTATTATTACTGTTCATAATTTTGAGGCCATCAGCACAATAATATATGTTGTTAGGTGTCTGACACTGTGCCAAGGAATATGAATATATATATATTCATTATATATATATAAATATATATAATTAAATTATATATATAATTATATATAATTTTATATATATTAAATTATATATATTATATATGTTATATATAATATATATTATATATATATTATATATATAATTTAATCATCACAAAAACCCTACTTAGCAGATGTAGTTATTATCCCTATTCAACCTCAAAGCAAACTACGACCTAAAGATTTTAATGAACTTATCCAAGAGCACACAGTTATTAAGTAACAGAGCTAGCATTTCTGCCCAGTGTTACAATAGAGCTTGTTCTTTTTATTTTAACAGCCTCCCTTTTACAAGCAAAAAAATAGGAACAATTAAAAAACACATGAACTAAATCAAAGTTCAGTAAAACAGCCTATAAATATTATGGGCAGTACGTGATTAATTGCCAAAAGAACAGTAAAGACAAAGTCTTTGGGTTAACTAGATATGAGTACTCCAAGACCACTTCCTATCTCATCTCTTGTAAGTATCTCCTCTTTTAAGCACTCCCCTTGTAACTGCAATTTGATAGCAAAGTCCAGAATTGTGCAAATTTACTCAATGTATTTTCCTATACATATTTTTAAATATATTTATTAAATGTGTGCTTTTTGTTTGTTTTTTGTTTTCATTTATTTTAAATGTGTGCTCTTTTGAAGCACGTACACAATCTGATTCCCTGCTTGCATATATAAACCAATTAGCCTACCTACTTATAAATCTAGCTTAAAATGAATTTTTTGCAGAATTAATTGGACTAAAATATTCTCAATATCTATCAAATGCGTGTCAATCAAATTGCCATATAGTAATAACAAATGTCTGACTGTGACCTATAAAGGGCAGCTTCTTTATATATGTTCTTACACTGCACCTTCAATTTTTTCCTTATTTTAAAGCTTCTTCCCATTGTACCTCAGAGGGTCACAAAATTCAGAAGTAACTGCATTCACTCTGAGTGAATAGGATTCTGGAGATTTATGATGAGCCCATATGACTATAAAAGTGAAGTCACATGATAATGATTTTCTTTGATTGTAAGAAGATGCTTTTTAGAAAATCAGTTGAGCATTTCTTCTTCCCCGTTTCAATGTAGAGCATCACTATTCTACTTATAGCTTACATCCGGTTTTCTATAGAAAGAGAAAAAAAGAAAGCTTTGTTTGGAAGTGCTTTCAGTTGATTTACTGAAAGAACAACCCCAGGAGGAACAATTTTAACTCTGGTTTTCCCAAGGAATCAGCAGTTTTTAAATCTAGCTAATCTTCAAATGCAGACGTATTAATTCAATGATATGTATGCTAATGCAAACACTTTTTAAATCAAGCTGGGTCTATCTTGAAGAAACTGAATTCATATTGTTTTACATACAGGCTTCATAAACTCTGTAATATTGATGGGGATATAGTCAGAAAAGAAGTAATCTCAGCCCTCTGAAGTAACTTTTGTTAGGAATACAAACAAGATTTGAATACGGTGGCACAAAACCACAGGCACAATGTGCACAGTCAGGTTTGTGATTTTATGAGATTGCTTGACTTTTGGAGTTTATTTTGATCGTCTCTGATTTGATTTTCCCTTTGTGAATCTATTTACAGAGAAGCAAGAAGCCCTTGATATGAGCAATGTGTTAACTTTCAGAGTATCTTCGTATGTTTTGATATGGTGGTGATGCCTGATTAACTCCAGTGCCTGCTGTAATATGTAATTTAATTTCTCTCCCACTTAGATTATATTAAACATTGAAAAAAATGCCACATTGTTTTAGTTTTTAAATTAAAAAAAAAGTTCATCCATAAGAATTTCTGAATGCATGTTCTTGCCTGTTAGGTTATAAGTGTAGATGCAAAACTACTGATTTGTGAGTCTCATGGCCATGGTTCTAATCCCGAAATATTCGCCTCACTGAACTTTTGTTTCTTCTTTCCTAAAATAGGATACAAACATAAAATATGACTGTTTCAAGGAAACTTTTAAAATATGAATCAACTAGCATTGCACATTGCCCTTATTAGGCAAGTGTAAGTCATCCCAGTCATTTTTCATAGTAATTATATATTATTAACTTAGTCTTTGTTCAACCAGAAAGTCATTTCTACTTTCCTTTTCATATGCATTTTTTATTGTTTTGCACCTGTATAAGGTTTCCAGATCTGGTTAATTCATTCTTTGTGATTAAAAGTCAGCTCTTCACAGTGGGGCACTACTGCCTTGATCCCCTCTTTTGAAAACGTCAAAACCTCACTTATCTAACTTGGGTAACTTCTAGTTGAGTTAAAACCTACTAATATATGTTTGAGACAACCAAGTGCTTTACAAACACACTCCTTACAATATGAGAAGGAATCCTAAAGAGAGAAAAATTAAATACTGAACTTGTCATCTTTCTCTCAGATGTCATTTAATATATGTTATGGTTGCTTATTTGATGTAGAAAAATATTTTCATAATTAACAGATCCTAACAATCTTTTGTAAAGGATTGCTCTAATAACTTACTAAAAGAATACTATCCAAAGATGTTTTTATTGAATTCTCTTTGATCTGAACATGTTAATAGATATAAAGAGGCCTGACATATCAAAAACATTTGTAAAATAGTTGATTGTGCACAGAAAGTGATCCTAGATTAAATAAACAGTAAAATCAAATCAGAGGTAGCAGCTGAATTTGATAGATATAGGAGCAGGCAGGAAAAATCACAATTTTATGAAAACATTTTGAGGTCTTTAAAGCTGATACCGTGTTTTAAAAATGCTTTTGTTTACCACAGGAAGTATTAACAGAACACAATATTATCTAAAATAACACCTTTATAAGTAAGTAAAGCAAAAACCTACCTTGAAGTGCCGATATTAAAGTGTCTCAATATGAGCATTTTTGATGTGACTCACCTTTATGTTTTACTCATCACAAATGCACCACCAGATGACACTGACTTATTGAGCCACATAAACAAATTCTGAAGCTTTGAACCCCTTGTATCTAAATGTGATGGCATCTGTTGAGAGGGGTAGGAGAATTCTCTGGATGGTATTGCTTAGTTGCCTAGCAATCACTCACCTGATGTGTTTGAGGAATCAGGCAATGAGCAAGAAGTCTGATAAAGGGGAGAAGCCACAGGATCTTTTACGAAGGCTGGTTATATGTACAGTAGCATCTGTTTTAGCGTCTGCTTGAGTGTATAAAGTAAATGAAACTAAGCGAGTAACTTTGGATAAGATTCACCATGGAGAAGGAGGGATCTTGCAGTAGTTGTATTGAGTTGCTCATACGATTTTTTTGGTTGGGGAGGTCATATTCTCAGGAGACTTGTAAGAATCCAGTATGTTCAGATGTTCAATGTCTGTAATATGAATTGTAATGACCTTGTGAAATAACATTTTGAAAAGATGTTCTTTAGCATTATTATAAGTAGAAAAATTTAATTCATATGAATGGTTACACTTAATTAAGCAAATGCTTGTTCTTAGATTAATTCTCATCAGATAGAGTCCTTTTCCAGAAATGTTGTGACTTCTTGATAATAAAGTTTTGGGACAAAAATACAAAATCCATCTAACAGGATGCTGCCTATTATACTGTTACTGTGTTTGAATTGAGTAATGCTAATATTCTTAGACTCATCTCTGTAACACTTAAACATAAACTACAATTCGAACTCTTCTCTGCCAATGAGTGTCTGATGGATAACTGAATCAAACACAATAAGGTCTATTACTTCTTAAGGCTTTCTTAAATCTTGGGGATAAGACAGGGTAAAAATAAAGAACTAATATAAAAAATGATTGATATGGCCAAAACCGGTTTGGCTCAGTGGATAGAGCGTCGGCCAGCGGACTGAAAGGTTCCAGGTTCGATTCCGGTCAAGGGCACATCCCCAGTGGGGGGTGTGTGCAGGAGGCAGCTGATCAATGTTTCTCTCTCATCGATGTTTCTAACTCTCTATCTCTCTCCTTTCCTCTCTGTAAAAACTCAATAAAATTTTAAAAAAAATGATTGATATGGATGTATAGTTTCTATAACAATTGTCATGTAAAGGTATATAAAGAAGTATTTAGTAAAACCTCTAGTCCAGCGGTACTCAACCTGTGGGTTGCAACCCCTTTGGGGGTCAAACAACCCTTTCACAGGGGTCGCCTAAGACCCCTAAGACCATCGGAAAACACATATATAATTACATATTGTTTTTGTGATTAATCACTATGCTTTAATTATGTTCAATTTGTAATAATGAAATTGGGGGTCACCACAACATAAGGAACTGTATTAAAGGGTCGCGGCATTAGGAAGGTTGAGAACCACTGCTCTAGTCCATAATGTGCTACCTTTGCAACCATACTTTAAAAGAATTTCAGAACATACACATTTCCCTCTCATTAATATTAGAAAACCATTTTATTTTTATTTAAAGTTTTTTATTGTTGACACTATTATAGATATCCCTCATCCCCCCCACTCTTTGCCCACCTCTACCCAGTCCTCGCCACCCCTCCACTGGCCTTCACCACTCTGTTGCCTGTGTCCATGGGCTATGCATATATGTTCTTTGGCTACATCTTTTATCCAGTTACTCCTTGCCCCCCTGACCTCCATCAGTCTGTCTCATGTATCCATGCCTCTGGTTCTATTTTATTTATCAGTTTATTTTGTTCATTAGATTCCACATATAAGTCAGATCATATGGTATATGCCTGTCTCTGACTAGCTTATTTCACTTAGCATAATAATCTCCAGACCCACCCATGCTGTTGCAAAGGGTAAGAGTTCCTTCTTTTTTTTTTTTTTTTTTACAGCTGCGCACATTTAACTCTAATGTTTAATTTTTAAACATAATATTGAGATAATACATAACAAAATTTATTATTTAATAATATTAAAGTATTCAATTCAGTGATTTTTTGTATATTTACAAAGTTGTGCAACCATCACTACTATCAAATTCTAGCATATTTTTATCACCCCCAAAAATAATAATCTTATATTAATTAGCAGTCACTCCCATTCTTCCCTCCCCTGAGGCTACTAGCAAGCACTAATCTATGCCAGTGGTTCTCAACCTTCCTAATGCCGCAACCCTTTAATACAGTTCCTCATGTTGTGGTGACGCCCAACCATAAAATTATTTTCATTGTTAATTCATAACTGTAATTTTTGCTACTGTTATGAATTGTAATATAAATATCTGATATACAGGATGTATTTTCATTGTTACAAATTGAACATAATTAAAGCATAGTGATTAATCACAAAAACAATATGTAATTATATATGTGTTTTCCGATGGTCTTGGGCGACCCCTGTGAAAGGGTCGTCTGACCCCCAAAGGGTCACGACCCACTGGTTGAGAACCGCTGATCTATGCCAATGGGTTTGCTTATTCTGAATATTTCATTGCAATGAAATCATACAATACGTGATATGTTATGTCTGGCTTCTTTCATTTAGCATAATGTTTTCAGAATTTATTCATGTTATAGTATGTATTAGTAATTCAGTACTTTATAGGTCTGAAAATTCTTCATTATATGGATATACCACATCATATTTATTCATTCACTGGTAGGTGGACAACAAGGTTATTTTTACATTGTGGCTATTATGAATAATGCTGCTATGATCATTCAGGTACAGATTTTTGCATAGATGTATGCTTTTATTTTTCTCAAGTATATATCCAGAATTGGAATTGCTAGCTAATATGTTAACTCTATGGGTTCAAGTTTTTAGAAACTTCCAACTTTTTTCATAGCAGTTGTACCATTTTACATTACCACCAGTGATGTATAAGAGTTTCAGTTTATCCATATCATTGCCAACAATTTTTGTTTCCTGTTGTTGTTGTTTTAATTTTTAGCCATCCTAGTGAGTGTGAGGTAGTTAGCTTATTGTTTGACTTTCATTTCCCTGATAATTGAAGATATTGAGCATCTTTTTACGTGCTTATTGGTCATTTGCACATATTCTTTAAAGAAATGTCTATTCTGAAACTCTGCCCATTTTTAAATCACATTGTTCTTCTTGTTAAGTTGTAAGACTTCTTTATATATTCCAGACACTAGACCAGGGGTGGGCAACCTCTGGCATGCGTGCCAAACATGGCACACCAGTAACTTTTGCTGGCACGCGAAACCTTCTCTTATAATCTTCCATTTACAATTGTGAATCTTTGTTCTCAGTGATGAATTTCGTTAAGTCTCACAATAGGAGTAGCCTGACGGATGAAAGTAGTAGCTCGTGCATATCTCTGAAGGTCACGAAATATAAACCTGATGTAAAATCTCTGTCATCAGTGATGCAGCAGTAAAAGTCCCAAATATCAAACGGAGTCATAAAGTTTTCTGTCGGACTATCAGTGTACATGTATACATTAAAAAATAAATGTATTTTTCATCATCATATACTGTGTTTTTGTCGCTCGAATGAATTTTATTATTTCTTCAAGGTTCTTCACATATGTACACCTTAAGAGATATCAAGTAGGCGTAACATGTTCTCAAAAAATTAGGGTTGGCACGCAGAAGAATTTTGAGTCAGAGATTTTGCTGGTTTTGGCACACACTCACAAAAAGGTTGCCCACTCCTGCACTAGTCCCTATTCAGATACATTATTTGCAAATATTTTATTCCATTTTGTGGGTCATCTTTTCCCTGACTTAATAAGCATCCTTCAGTGCACACAATTTTTTAAGTTTGATGATATTCAGTTTATTTTTTTCTTTGGTTACTTGTGCTTTTAATGTCATATTTAAGAAACTGTTGCCTAACCCAAGGTCACAAAGATTGAGAGCACTATTTCCTTTTAAGAATTTTATAGTTTTAGCCATAACCAGTTTGGCTCAATGGATAGAGCGTCGGCCTGCAGACTGAAAGGTCCCAGGTTTGATTCCAGTCAAGGGCATGTACCTTGGTTGCGGGCACATCCCCAGTAGGAGGTGTGCAGGAGGCAGCTGAATCGATGTTTCTAACTCTCTATCTCTCTCTCTTCCTCTCTGTAAAAAATCAATAAAATATATTTTAAAAAAGAATTTTATAGTTTTAGCCTTTACATTTAGGTCTTACATTTCTTTTTAGTTAATTTTTGTGTACTGTTTGATGTAAGATTCTAAACTCTTCTTTATGCTGGTGGGTATTCAGTTACCCCCAGATCCGTTTTTTAAAAACTATTCTTTCCTCATTAAATGATCTTAGCACCCTTGTTGAAATCAATTCTATGGATTCCATTCTGGACACTCAGTTATATCCTATTGACCTAATGTCTCTTCTTAGGCTAATACTATACTGTTTTGATTCTCTACCATAGAATGCTTTGAAATTGAAAAATGTGAGTCCTCCAACTTTGTTTTTCTTTTTAAAGTTTGGTTTGGCTATTCTGGGTCCCTGAATTTTTTAGGATCAGTTTGTCCATTTCTTGAAAAAAAAAAAGAATCTTGCCATTTAGGGATTCCACTGAATTTATGGATTTGCAGATTATCTTCAAATATTAAGTCTTACAATTAATGAAGAAGGAATGTCTTTTCATTTATTTAAAGAATTTCAACAATATTTTATAGTTTACAGTGTCCAAGTCTTGGTTAAATTTATTTTTAAACCTGGTTAACTTCTTGGTTAAATTTATTTTTTAATAGTCTTCTTTTTGATGCCTTAGTACAGTGGTTCTCAACCTTAGCTGCACATTAAAATCACCTGGGGATCTTTTTAAAATCCTGATTTCTGGGCCTCATCCTTCGGAAATTCTGTTTCTTTGTTATGGGGTGGGGGCACAACATTAGTAACAAAGAAACAGAATTTCCGGAGGATGAGGCCCAGAAATCAGGATTTTGAAAAGATTCCCAGGTGATTCTAATGTGCAGCCAAGGTTGAGAACCACTGCCTTAGTAAATGAAATTGTTTTCTTGTTTACATTTTAGGATTGCTTGCTGCTATCATGTAGAAATACAACTGATCTTTATGTTGATCTTGTATCCTACAAAGTTGCTGACTCATCTACTAGCTATAATAATTATTTTGTGGATTCTTTAAGGTTTTCTATATATAAGATCATGTCATCTCTGAACATAGGATAAATTTTTTTTTTTTTTTGCAAAACATGTTATTGGGATTTTGAGAGAGATTGCATTGAGCCTGTAGATCACTTTGGGTAATTTGGACATCATTTGTTAAAAAAATATACATTTTTTATTGCTTTCAGAGAGGAAGGGAGAGGGAGAGAGAGAGTTAGGAACGTCAGTGATGAGTGAGAATCATTAATTGGATGCCTCCTTCTGGGGATCGAGCCCGCAACCCAGGCATGTGCCCTTGACCAGAATTGAACCTGGGATTCTTCAGTCTGCAGACCAATGCTCTATCAACTGAGCTAAACCAGCTAGAGCAATGTGGACATCTTAACAGTATTGAGTTTTCAACCCATGGACATGTATTTGTATCTTCTTTAATTTGTTTCAGCAATGTTTTATAGTTTTCAGTGTATGTCTTTCATCATCTTGATTAGATTATTCTTAAGTATTTTATTATTTTCAATGCTGTTGTAAATGGAATTATTTTATTAATTTTCTTTTCCGAATGTTCATTGTTAGCGTATACCTATTTCTCAGTTTGGTGAGCTATCATTCTCATGATTTTTTTTCCTTGATTGGACATGGTTTTATTTAGTTTTTAAAAATATTTAAAATAATTATATTTTAAATTTTTGTCTAGTAAGTCCGATATCTGTGCTTCTTTGGGGAGAGTTTCTTTTAAAATTTTGTATGGTGCATAATTTCTTGTTCTATTACATGCCTTGTAATTTTCGTTGAAAAAAATTACATTTTCAATAGTCTGATAGTGCAAATTTGAAAATCATATTCTCCTTCCCCCCCTTCACTTTTGTTGCTTCTTATTGTAGTTGTTGTTATCCATTCATTAGCGTTTCTGAACTATTTTGTGCAATCTTTATTCTTTTTATCCCCTGCAATAACTGTTTTTATTTTTAATTTATCCTAAAGAAACAATCAGGAGGAGGGAAAACAAACACTTTTCAAATGCCATATTCTCGTTTTAAGATAAAGAATCAAAGTTTGCCACAGAGAACAAGAATCTCTATAAGCATTAAAGTTTTAAGGATATAGAAGCCCTTTGTGTATACTAGTATTTCACTATTTTTATTATCAGCTTACTTTTTTTTGAATGACCTATACTATGGCCCCAATGTTAACTTTTAACAGGACTCACTAATCACTTCTATATGCTTAGTCACTGGCACAATCCATGTTTCACCTTGGCTTCAACCAAGTCTTATTATTTTGTTGTTTTATTTTTATAGCAGTATTAAATGTTGTCCTATAGAAGTGTTTCTCCTAGTTCTATTTGAGGGTCTGTATTAGAGAACAAGCACCAACAGACTCATTGACTACCCACATACTCAGGCTTCCCCAATAGTACTTAAACCCCTCGGCCAAGAATGCCTTTTTTATGGCAGGTCTGGCCTGGGGAGATGGTAGCAGTAATCAATGAAGTAGGCCTGTCCTCTGACAGTCTGCCTAACAAAGCCAAGGACCTACTGGGCAGTAGACATAAGGGAAGTCGATTATTCTTCCATCTAGCCACTCCCACTTGCGTCATCAACTCTCACCTTCTACAGGCACATGAACTTAGGGTGTCAAAAGTAGTTCCCGTGAGAGCTTACCAGCCTGTCACTGACCAGGCTCCTCCAGGAAATGATTACTCTGGTAGAATTCTTAAAACACAAGAACTTCCTCTTTGCCTCAGAAGAGTAAGAAAACATGTACAATATAAGTGTAAAGCAATAAATTCTAATCAATGCTGCAAGAGACTGTGTTATTGTAAAATCAATAAGCTCAAACTAACTTTCTGAAAATATTTTTTTAGAATGGGCTAGGTAACTAAAAAATTTGCCCATGTATGTTCTTAGCTTCCATTCTATTTAAACATTTCTAGAGCAAGTAGTTACTATAATGGGAGAGAAAATAAAAAGATCATATATCTGAACCTAAACCTAAATATGAAAATGGATCTTAACTGTTTTCCAAAGAAATACGTTTAAAGGGCTTTACTATGCAGAGCTATGGCTTCCAGGAAGGGTTGCAAATCCGTCTCTGCAGATGAGCTAGTTTCCCTGGAAGTAGCCGGGATGGACACGACCGGGCAGCCTTGGGGGAGCTCTAGAGTTTCGTGGTGGAGGAACCTTCCCACACAAGAAGTGATCAAATCTTCTCTACAAATAGTCCTGTGCTTTTTAACCCAAGCCAATGCATGCTTATGGCGTCGCTGATAGCCCATCTGAATTCCATGATCAAATCTTCGCTGATGGGTGTCCACGCTTCCTTTGTGGAGGTTGGCGGCGGCGGTGGCTGCGTTTTGGAGGGGCACCTAGAGAGAAAGTCCTTGTGCCGACACACTGGGTCTCCGTAGAGCCGGGCCACGGCGGTGGCCGAGTCCTGGAAGAGACGCAGCAGCTTCTGGTGCTCGGGCTGCGCCCCAGCCAGCGCGGCCTCCTGCGGCTCCGGGGGCAGCTGCTCCTGCTCGGCCTCGGCCAGGCACTGCCGCTCCCACTTGAGAACCAATTATCCGGCGGTGCTCCTGGATCTCGCCCTCGCCCCCTTCCTCCCGCTCCTCCATCCTCCTGGCGGCCTAGGCCTCCTGCTCCCACCCCTGGGCCCTGCTGAAGGTCGCCGCCACCCCTCGCCTCCAATTCCGAGCCTGTCTGCCATCCCCCCAGGGCAGCCGCTGCTGACACCCTAGACCGCCCCGCCGCCGTGCCAGCCACAATCTTTATTCTTTATCATTTTTGGCCACTGAATTCTCTGTTCCGTTAACCTGGTGATCAGCTGGCGATGGGACAAAGGTTTCTTTAGATGGCTGAAGAGAAAACCTCCCAGTGTGGGTGACTGTGTGTGTGAGTCTGGACATGCCTCCAGTCCTTAGCCAGGAAGGTGGCCACTCTGCTGAGCCTCCCTCCTGCTGGTGTGCCACACCCAGACTGGTGAGAGGTGAGAATTTAGGGCCTTCTCCTGTCTTTTCTGAATGTGCACACACTACCTTCTGGGTTCCCAATGTTTTGTAGCTTTTCCAAACCCTTATTCTTCAAAGCATCTCCTTCTGTAGCCTTTCTTCCTTGTGGGTCTGTTATCTGCCCTGTCATCCACCGCCCTTAGTTATGACTAAACTATTTGCTTGGCAAAAATATTTTGTGCAGCTATTTGAGGATAGACTAAAATGGTAAACAGGGATTTTGCTACTTTGTTTGAACATATTCTCTGTGTGTATATTTGTGTATGTTTAAAATAATTACTGACTTCTATTAAAACAAAGTTCCAGAATACTGTTTTAACTAACTTAATTCCAGTGAAAGGTTTTGAAAATTGTTTCTATCTATAACTTCAGAAAAAAAGTATATAGCCTAGTTAACAGTAACGGCAAAATTGATACATAAATTTATGGTTTATAAATTTATGGTTATACATTTGTACGGTTTCTCCATATACTGTCCCTTCAATTCTTACAAAAATGTATTCACAAATGAGAAGAATGTTCAGAAATGTTGAAATGACCTGGAGTCAGGGTTCTGAATCTTTACAAGAACCGTAATCAGAAGTGTTCTGTGTCTCATAATTGGCCAAACTGGCACTAACTGCAAATCATATACTTTTTCCCAATACCATGCATTTATTAGTAAAAATAATGTGCTCATGCTCCAATGGCAGGTACTGAGTGTGAACCATTTCTATAACTAAGCACTTCATGGAATTGATTCAGGGCAAGTCTGGAATTTTACCTTCTCCCTCTGCCTGTCATCACTGAAATCATTCCTAATGTAATGGCCTAAATGGGCTTTCCAGTATGTTAGGCTTGTCTCTGAGGAGGGACTTGCCTGAAACCTTTGATGTTTTATAATCAGAGAGCCTTTTTGATCTTGCTTGGTTAGACCAATTTTGCATAATATTCCCTAGTTGATAATAATTCTATCATATTAAAATTACTCAGTTTTATGCTTGATGGTCATCAAAGAATATTTGTTTCAGCCAAATTAATTGCCTGTGATATAAATGCAACCAAGGGATTCGTTTCTGTGAGAAGTTTAAAAGCTGGTTCACTATCTAGATTTCAAATGTCTATTGGGTTAAATTCGTTTAAGCCTTTCCTCCCAACCTTGGAGGAGAACGAGGGTCATATATCAAAAAATTATCTTTAATATGTGTCAGGGTTTAGAGATACTAAAACAAATAAAAAGTCTAGACAACCAAAGGGAATAGACGTGTGATTTTGAAGTTAGCTGTCACTATTGGAGACTTGCAAGAAATGAAATGCCTCTGCTTATGAACCTGAAGAACACTTACTAAGCAGTCGGGGTTCTGAATCTTGACCAGCACAGTCATCAGAAGCATTCTTCTGTCTGGATGGATAGATGGCGGGGAAAAGTGGGTTTTAAGCCAGCCCCTTTTGTCTTGGCTTGCTGATCAGTTTTTATTCTTTGCAGGTTTATTTTTGGGCTTGTTTATATTGGCAGAAGGAGTATGAAATATATTTTTTAAAGTGAACCATAGACAAAAAATATTTTTATCGCCACACATTAATAATTTTTAATAATTCTTAATAAAATGTAGCCGTGTGCCTCATCAGGTGTAGCTATTGGGCGCAGATGCCTCTGTTGCCCTTTCTTAAACTGTCCACTGTCACTGCAGCATTCCCAGCCCTGTCACTAGACAGGGGAGAGGAAGTCATAATCCTTAGCTCTCCTCATTCAAGTGATATGATAGGTTCAAATGACATAAGGTAGTCTAAAGCCAAGAAAAAGAAAAAGTGTTTGAGTCACGTAGCCCAACCTCACACACTGTGTTGGCAGTGGCTGTGGGAGAGCTGGAATCCAGACTTAGACACCATTAGGATTTTCTCAACATTTGACTCTGATTCTCACTAAATATCGGCTTCTTCATATTGACTTCACCCTCATGACCCCATCTAATCCTAATTACCTCTCAGACACTCTACTTCTTAATACCATCCCCTTGGGGGTAGGGTTTCAACATATGACTTTCGGGAGGACACAAACATGCAGTCCTTAACATTTCACTGCTGACCCCCCAAATTCACGTCCTTCTCACATGAAGCTTACATTAATTCCATTCCAACAACTCCGGATGTTTTAACCTGTTCTAGCATCAAATTCCTCATCAGCTGTGAAACCGAACATGTTATGTGCTTCCAAAATGCAATGGTGAGACAGGCCTAAGGTAGACATTCCCATCCCAAAAGGGAAAAATAGGAAAGAAAAAGGAGTAACAGCTCCCAAAAAAAGTCCAAAACCTAACAGGGCAGACAACATTATACCTTAAGGCTCAAGAATAATGTTATATATATTATATACTGTATTCTTGCAATACAACAAGCTAGAGGAAAAATTTTTTTAAAAAAAGAAGATAAATTGATAGTACTGTATTTATTGATACCAATATTATATAAAACACTGTGGATGTTATATGTATTACTAACACTAGATATCAAAATGAAAAGACAATCTAAAAAAAATTCATATGAAGAAGCAGCAATATGATTGGTTAATGGTAGCCTATTGTAATTAATACAAGAGGTGGCTATAAAATTATTACAGTAGTACAGTATGCACTACAGTTAATTTTATATTGTCATGATTTAATCCACATCTTTAAGTTTGTTTCTCTCAGCTGTGAGTGGCACCATGTGTGGTCTGTTAGTGTGTGTGTAAGCTTTGATAAATTTGACGTTTTATGATAGATTTGTTTATATTTTATGGTAGTAAATTATAAAATAGACTTGTGTCTACATGTACTTTATACATTCATGAAAAGCATATTTTTTCTTAATTTTCTTTGGTATTTCTAGGCTACATGGTTTGTCTGCCAGTTTTTTCAAATTGTTGCATAACTCCAAAATATTTTCAGAAATATTTACTGAAAAAAAATCTGCCTATGAGTGGATCCATGCAATTCAAGCCCATGTTGTTCCAGGGTTAATTGCACTCATTTCCTAGCCTCTCTTGTATATTCATTCATATACAAGTTTATTTATACATATACAAGCAGTCATAGATTTAAAAATCCATGCATGGGAATGGTGAATACCAAATTAAAGACAATGTTACCTCTGGCATAAAGAAGGGAAGGAGACAGGGAAAGAAATGCATAAGGATTTCAATTACTTGCAATATTTTACTTCCTAAGCTGAGAGAGCATTTGTTACATGGCTGTTGCTATGAGTCTATATGCCTAAAGTGTTTCACAATGATCTGTCTATCCTGTCCTTCCTGTCCATCTACCCATCATCTGTCTGCCTACCTATCATCATCTATCTTTCTCTACCTATCTGAAGCATGCATGGCAAAATGGGTAATCTGGAAGTTTTATGTTTATTCTCCTGACTTTGCTGACTATTTAAAAAATATAATTTTCTAAAAGGTTATACTTACTACTGTGTGGATAATGGATAGAGGAGATACGAGGAGGTGTGAGATGCCTCTGAGTCTTAGCAGTAGCGGATAGAAGAAAAGAGTGAATCTGACAACCGTTAGGAAACTGAATGGGTGTCCATAGAGGCTACTGGAAAGTGCTGGTGCAAAGGTGGTTCTCGTGTTTCTATCATGAGCCTCCCAGTGGACAATAAAGTGGCTTTTCTGTTCCTAGAAAATACATGTCAAAAGGGTGATGTTGATTGTTGGGGCAAGATGAGACCCGGTCTACCTGAATTTTAATAGTGACGATTTATATTTTATTGCACTTTCCTTGGTGTGTTGTCTATCCTAATAAGTACATCCTGGAGCCTTTGCTAGTGTCCAATAGAATAACTTTTCTGAAAAGTGCAAGTTAATTTTTTGATTGTTTGTGTGTTTAAAGACGAAGTATACTCCTTCAAGTGGCATTGTTACAGTTTATACTGCACCGGCTGGTCCAGGAGAGATCCATTATTGGTTCGGCTGGTTGACAATATAGGCTGTGGACTGTAGAAATGCTGACTGTATTGAAACAGTGCTTGCAGCTGGGAATCATCTGTTAGGAAAGAGGTGTTGCCTGAAGATGCTCGCTGGAGGTTGCAGAATGTGCTGACCTGTCTACTGGAGAAGGCCCAAAAGAGGGCCATGTGCAAGGCGTTCAGGTGAAAATGTGTGCTGCGGGCACTTTTACCCCAGCAGGACTTCTGTGGATGCTGCTAATTGGTCGGAGCTTGCTGCATGCTGCATTGGGTCATTGTTTTTTTCTGCATTAGCTCTGGGTGTAGGATTTTTTTACACTGCTTAGCCATGGTGGGAAGGCACACCTGTCAGCTCTTTCTCACCTTCATAACCCAAAGTTATAGTTAAGATTTTGCCATGGGACTGGTTTTTTGTTTGTGTGTTGTTTTTTTGGTGGTGGCGGTAATAATGTTTTCGGTGCCTGATCAAATTCTTGACATGTAGCAGAAAATGATGGTTCTATTTTTTTTATTGCTGATACCAAGTTCTATAATAGGGTATGAAAAGAGTTAGTGGATTAGTATTAATCCACAAAATATAAAGCCAGTGAGCAATGATACTGCTTAAGGACAAAGGCTCAGCTTAGGAGACAGCCCTAGGCTCATCTATATCACCCTTATTGGAGAGGTGCCACTTTTCCAGGGTTGATTTTTATGACCAATCCTTTATTCTGAATTATAAAAGGTGCATATATGTTTAAAATAAAAGTAAATATATTTATTTTGAGCAGTTTTATAACATCTATGGAGAACATAGACCATCCTCATAACCTGAGGGTTTGTTTTAGTTAAGAATAAAAATTTTACTAATGTCTTTATTCCCTGAGACCAAACACAGATTACATTTTTTTAAAAATATATTTTATTGATTTACAGAGAGGAAGGGAGAGAGATAGAGGGTTAGAAACATCGATGAGAGAGAAACATCGGTCAGCTGCCTCCTGCACGTCTCCTACTGGGGATGTGCCCGCAACCCAGGTACATGCCCTTGACTGGAGTCGAACCTGGGACCTTTCAGTCCGCAGGCCGACGCTCTATCCACTGAGCCAAACTGGTTTTGGCAACATTTTTTTTTTTTAGTTAGGTTCCAAGAATCCATCAGTGGGAAGCGGGAAACAAAATAGGACAAAACAGAACAAAGCCAAAATGAGATCTTGATAGAAGAGAGAAATACTGGAAGGCCTGTCTATCCCTTCCTTGTAAGAAAGTAGACCTTCCATAAACTTCATATCAAGAACGTTTGAAAAATGTAATCGGACATTTCCGGGGAAAGGTGGTATTTCTGATTTGCATTCTCAGCAATCACAACAGTATCCAGTTTATTAAAGGAGAAGCTTCAAGAAAAATTTATATATATTAGTATTCCAGGGCTTTGATCCTAGGTTATCAAGACTGTGAGAGAGCCTTATAGACCACTTATTCCTGCTCCATTTATCATGGTGAAGGCTCCGGCTTTATCTTCTCTGAACTTCACATTGCTAGCACCCACAGAAAAAAGTACAACTTTACAAAATATAATTCATTGACCCCCCAACCCGTCTCCTTTCTAGCCATAGTCCCATACCTGCCAGGATCCTATGCTTGCCTTTACCTGTTATATACAGTTGGTTTTTTTAGAGCAGTTTCTCAATCTTAGTACTATTGATCTGGAGATGGAGAATTCTTAGTTGTTGGGGTCTGTCCTATGCATTGTAAGGTGTTTAGCACCATCCCTGGCTTCAACCCAGTAGGTGCCAGTAGTACTCACCCATCCAGTGACAACCCAGAATGCCTCCAGAGCTTACCAAATGTCCCCTGGGGCAAAATTGCTCCTAGTGGAGAACAACTGTTGTGGAGAGAATGTTTCTATGTGTCTCCAAGGGGAAGCAATGGTGAAATACTGGAATTCTGTAACCTCATTAATATTTGGATATTAATATTTGTTTTCATACAGATAGATATATTTTTTAGGAATTTATGGAAAGTGCCTAAAATATTCATGAGGCAGGAACCTCCTCTTGTAGAAGCACCATTCTGTCATAAGATTATGAGCTGTGTACTGACTCTGACAGCAGCGTCCAAACATGGCTCACTTTTCTGCGCTAGTGCTGAGATACTAATGTGAATGAAAAATGATTTCTACTCAGGAGTAGGCACTCCAGCGACTCTTGGCAGATCCTTGACCAAAATGAAACTTAACATACGTCAGCATTAACTGTGGACCCTGTTTCAGTAACGAACATCGCTGCTGGCTTTCATTAGTGAAAGACACCACACGTATTTATTCATTCCTGTTTGTAAGAATCTGCTTCACTCTGCTATTTTTGTATCTTTATGAAAGGATGAATAAGACCCAGAGAGGTAGTTAAAGCCACTTAATTGGCATGTGAATAAATAAAATGTTCAATTAAGAAGGCCAAATGCCAGGGATTTGAATGAGTTGAATGCTTTTCTGTGACTTGACCTGACGCATTACTGGTGACTTGCATTCACAAAATGCTCTGCTTTATAAGACACAGGGTTAATTGTTAATATTGGGGTTAAACCACTTCATTCTTTTGTTACCTTGTTTTCTATTTTCCCATTTTGTTCATTGCTTAAATTCATGAAGAATAGTTCTTGTTTTAGTAAATATTTTCCTCATCTTAGGAGCTTGTAAGGCTTTATTTATTCACTGATGCTCTCATTTGATGCGAAGTGCCATATGTTTTAATATACTGTGCAGCTACGAGATTGAATGATTTTTTATTGGCATCTTTCAACTTCTCAGCAGCTTGCACAAATTAGGAAGATTCTACTCTGCTTATCAGGAGCAAGCTGGTTATAGCTTATCATGTCTGTGCTGATCTTAAAAATTATCAGACATAAAATCATTTATTGTCCAATCAAGTAAATCAGAAAGCTTCTACCACTAGCTAAATGTTCAGAGTTGTTTTTTTTTAAATGAAATAATAATTAATAATAGAATTGTAATAAAAATTAAGTGTACTTATGCATGATAAATATTTTTATTGTTCTTACTTGTTCTGCTGGTCATTTCTCCTGCTACCTATTTTAGAAACAGTCATTTCTGAATGTTATGGAAAATACTTCTTAAAAAGAGAAGAGTTTCTCTTTATTTTGATGCTTGAATATTTAGAATTCTTTGATTACTCAAAAATAAGAAAATAGATGGAATCATATTATTTAGAAAGATAGTGTCTTTATGGTTAATTCAGCGAAATGCCTTATTTTTCATGGAAGAACACTGGAATTCAGATAGGTCAAATGACTTGCCTAAGGTCTCTCAGAGAGGAAAGAAGAGGCAGAGTGGGCATAATGATACAGAATTACTAATTCCTGGTCTAGTGGTATATTGGTTTTCCAACATATTATCTTTCTATATGAACTTCAGAATTATATTTTCTAGTCATATGATTATATTAATTAGAAATTGAGGATAAAGGAGGCTAAAATAATCTTTTATCCACAACCCCCAATTTTTTAATATACATTTCAAGGGTTGCTTTAATAATCCTTGGTATTTTATGGTCTCTGACATTTGGTGATTCACCATGTACCTCACAAGTGCAAGTGGATACATGAATCGTAAGAACCAATTGTTCTACTTGAGTCAGATTCCTATTTTTATAGGTTTACCTTTTGATACTTATACATTTAAAAGATAGCTTTAGCATTGTTCACATACACAAACATAAAATGTGAAAAAGTAAAATGATACGTTTTCATATGTTAAATAGAGGTTTATTACAGGTAGGAACAAAAATGTTCTTTCTATAAGAAAGCCAGCATTGCAGAATTGAGTATTGTTTTGTTATGATAGATGTTCAGTGGGATGTCAAGTGATAGGAACTTGCTGCAGTGAGCATTCATATAGAAAAGAATTCTATCATAAGTTAGTAACATTAGTGACAATGTAGAGACCTATATGTCTACAGATTCCTAATGTTTTTGTGTGTATATATATATACATATATGTACACATATATGTGTATAATATGTGAGAAATTCCTTATGTGGTTGTGATTTGCATTTCCCTCATACCTAATATTGAGCAACTTTTCAGGTATTTTTTGGCCATTTGTCTATCTCCTATCCAAAACCTCTACCCATTTTACAATTAGGTTATTCCACTCCCATGTATATACCCCAGAGAAAAAAACAGGAACACACAAAATTTGGTGTGTAAATGTTCGTATGAACTAATCCATAATAGCTTAAAGTGGAAACAGTCCAAATGGCCATCAACTGAGGAATAGGTAAACTGTTGTATATTTATAAGGTCAAAAGCTATTCAGCAATAAAGTGCATGAAGTACTGACCATGTGATAACAGGGATGAACTGTGAAAATACTAAGTGAATAATCTCAATACTAAGAAGTCAATCACAAAAGACCAAATATCATATAATTCCACTGATACAAAATGGCTGGAATAAGCTCCCAGAGGGCGCCGGCCTTCTCTCTTCTGTCTCTTTCTCTTGTTTGTTGTTTAGAAGCTGTTTGTTCAGCTCTCAGGTATCTCGCAGGAGTCCTTGTTCTTTATATCCATGTTATTTGAGTTTGCTCATGGGAGGGGCAAGCTCAACATCTTCCTGCACTGCCACCACCTTGGACCCCAACCCATGAACAGTGTCCTGTGTTTGCATGCACTTATCCTATATAATAAAAGCCTAATATGCTAAGTGTCCAATTGGCCATTCAGCCAATCAAAGCATATCATATCGTAATGATATACTAAGGCTGCTCAACCACTCGCTATGACGTACACCGACCACCAGGGGACAGACGCTCTGACCAGTAGGTTAGCTTGCTGCTGGGGTCTGGACAATCAGGACTGAGTGAGATGGGCCAGACATGTCCTGGATACCTCTCGTGGTCCCTCCCCAGCTGGCCAACCTCCCACGTCCCTCCCCGGCCCTGATCATGCACTGCTGGGGTCCCTCAGCCTGGCCTGCATTCTCTCGCAGTCCGGGACCCCTCAGGGGATGTCAGAGAGCTGGTTTCAGCCCAATCCCTCAGGCCAGGCCGAGGGACCCCACCCGTGCACTAATTCTGCACCAGGCCTCTAGTTTATGTTATAAAACTATGAATGCAAAGGATACATGCCAGCTTTAGAACAGGTTTTGCCTTTAGGTTGGGAAGGAGATAATAAAGAAGGAGGTTCAAAATCAACTTAAATGGTTTTTCTTAATATTGAATCAAATATAAATATAGCAAAATGTCAACATTGTTAAAATATGTCTCTATTTTTGCTGTCTTTGAAACATTTCATAATTTGGAAAAATTGGGAAACTCCAAATCCAGAGTCCTGCTAACATCTCTGGTGCAGTTTTGTTCTTGGGAACTCTAGAATTCCTAGGATGCCTTTCCTTTCTTCCCAGGGGCATCTTCACCCACATCTGCCTGAGCCCACCATCCTGGCCCCTCCGTCTCCCTCTCCCCCATGTGCTGCACAAGCAGTCTCCCTTTACTGTTGAGACTCTGCCTCAGCATTGTTTCCTACCTTTTCTCCCAGCGGATTAGAGTAGGGAGGGGTCAGGATAGGAGTTGAAAATATAAGTGAAAATAAACCAGGAGAAGAAATGAAGAAACCTATGAAGCCCCATTTGTTATTTTCTTTTATTCCATTACTTAAAGATAATAAAGAACCTTTGTTTTATGACAGTAGTTAAAGGAATCAGTTGTTTAAACACACTCTAAAATACCCAAAACTGAGCCACCATCATTTAGAGTATTTATCCTCTAATTTACTATATTATGAGAACATATATCCAATTTGTAATATTTAAAGTGTACAAATTTATTAGTAGGATTTGAGGCAGTAGCAAAATCCCAAACCAAATTCGTTTATAACAATTAGAAAAAAAATTAATCTACCTATTTGAGAATCCAGAAGTAGAGTGGATTCTAGACAAAGTGTAACCCATGTTTTAGCTCCCTTTCTCCACTATTCTCTTGGCTCTCTCTACCTTTTCCTGTGTGTATGCTTTCTTCTCAGGATGGCTTTGCTAATGAAAGCCAGTATGGCTGCAAGTAACAAACAAATCTTTCTTAGCACATCGAGCGAGAGAGAGAAGTAAACCTTGTCTCTACCCATAACATTTCTTCCTTACGAGCTTGTATGAGCCTTTTTAGGTCATGTGGCCACTTTTGGACCATATGCTGACTTGTGTAAGATTCCCTTCCTGAGCTAATTAGTGGCAGGCAGAGGAGAATACCAAGGCAGACTTGAGTCTAGGCTTTAGACTAATCAAGATACAGCTCTGGAACTGGGAACAGCTTCTCCTGAATCTGTTGGACAGTGTGAAAGAGGGTGTATTTCTAAAGCAAAAAAAGGCTCTCTACCAAAGGAGGAGGGGAAATGAATCCTGGGTGGCCAATCAGTGTGGTCACTATTTATTGGAAGGGCTAGGTATGGGTGAAAATACCCTAGAGACATCTTTCCTGGCCTATAAGAAACCCATTCTTACCAAACTGGATTCTTGCAGGGAAAACAGATTTTTATAAGATCTTTCTGTAATGCTATATTAAACTCATGCAGCTTGGCCCATACCCAACAATGGTTCTTAGAATCAAAGGCCAAATTCGGACCTTTTGTGCTTCCATAAAACTGCATTGCTGATTAGCATATGAATCTGTTGCCATGGCAATTATGATGTTCTGTATTGTATGCTACCACTTTAGAACAGGATCTAGAAAAATGAAGGACCTAGGAAAGGAAACAAAAAGCTTCTTGGTAATAAGACCAAATGGAATTATAACTTGGGCATCAAAACTATGAGAAACTCTATTGCAAAATGAGAATATCTGTGTTTTAAAGGGACAGTATTAAACCTCAACAAAATGAGACTATATTTCACTTATTTACCATTATTTCCAAAGGGTTCTAGGTAGCCTTTGACATTGAAACTCATAAAATATGGCTATTAAAAAACATTAGGAAAGAGAAGGAGGGAAGGATTAAGGGAAACAGTAGAGAGTATGTGAGAGAGAAAGCACAGTGAAATCTTAGGACAAAGCCTCCATTTTTCTTAACTTCCAGACTTTAAAAGATCTGCTAATTCTGGCAAAGTTTCTTGGTCTCAATCTTGCTAAATTGCTCTCAGAGGTGTCCTTTTTGCTATATAGCTAATGTATTGAGTTTTTTTACACTAGCATTTTATTCCTGAGATGTAAAATTCTTTTAAATAAATGCAATATTTACCATCTTTCTGAGAATATTGGCTGTACTTCTGAAGTCTTCTTAATTATTTTACTTGGTATATATTCTTTTCTTGGTTGAGTTTTGTGCTTTTGACTCATAGTTGTGGCTTCCCTTCAATGTTGGGTGATATTTGGTTGTATATTCATTTTAGGATTGAAATTTCCTTATTAGCCTGGTGTGTTTATCTTACAACTTGCCTTTAGTACAAGCAGGACAGGATGCTGGGTTTGGGAGATATTTCAGCTTTGCTTCACCTATATATATAAAAGCCCAAGCAACTGTTAGGACTGAGCGACAGAATGACTGGTCACTGACTCACACTGACCACCAGGGGACATGCTCAGTGCAGGAGCTGCTCCCTGGTGGTCAGTGCACTCCCACAGCCAACCTCCCATGATCCCTCCCTGCAAGGAACCCCACCCATGCAGAATTCGTGCACTGGGCCTCTAGTTAAATATAAAGGAGATAGTGGGACAACTTTTGGGCAGGCTGTGTCTAGCATGTGAAACTTGCAGCCCACAACCAATATTTTTGTGGCCCAGCCAATATAATGGTATGTAAGAAACATTTTAATAAAAATTGCGTAACTTAATTTTTACAATATCCTGTTATACATAATTATTAATAAAGAACTACAACATTCACTAATGACTGATTGTGTTGCATTCATTTCCCTTACATGCCTTACGCACAGGTGCACAATTTCTCTCCACTAATACTAGAGGCCCGGTGCATGAAAATTATGCACGGGAGTATGGGATCCCTCAGCCCAGCCTGCACCCTCTCCAATCCAGAACCCCGTGGGGGATGTCCGACTGCCTCTCAAATTCCGGGGCCATTGGCTCCTAATCACTCGCCTGCCTGCCTGCCTGATCATCCCTAACCACCTCTGCCTGCCTGCCTGATCGCCCCTAACTGCTCCCCTGCTTGCCTCATCGCCCCTAACTGCCTCTGCCTTGCCCCACACCTGGGACCCAGGATTCCATCCTCCGGCCAGTAGCAGGCACCCAGGACCGGGGCCAGCTTCGCCCAGGCTGGCCGCAGCCGCAGGGGACTGTGGACGGGTGGCTTTGCCCAGCCGTAGGTGCCTGGGACTGTGAAGTGGGTGGCTTGTCCCTCTCCCGGGCCGCAGCCTGGCTGGTCCCCATTCCTCTCTAGCAAGCTCATTTGTGCCTGGCTGCTCCCCATTCTTCTCTCCCCAGTGTTGAGTGTCTGAGCAGTTCCGGCCCGAGGGCATGATGTCTATTTGCATATTAGCTCTTCATTATTTAGGATTCTTGGCTCCTTTGTTGAATATTAGTTGCTGATATATGTGTGAGTTTATTTTTTTATTTTTATATTTTTATTGATTTCAGAGAGCAAGGAAGCGGAAGGGAGAGATAGAAACATAAATGATGAGAGAGAATCATTGATTGGCTGCCTCCTGCATGGCCCCCACTAGGGACTGAACCTGCAACCTGGGTATGTGCCCTTGACCAGAATCGAACTCAGGACCCTTTAGTCCTCAGGCTGACGCTCTATACACTGAGCCAAACAGACTAGGGCTGTGTGGGTTTATTTCTAGGCTCTTAATTCTATTTTCATTGGTCTCTGTGTCTGTTTTTTATCTGATACTATACTGTTTTGATTAATATAGTTTTAAAATCAGTTTTAATTCAGGGTGTGTGATAACCTTTGGCTTTGTTCTTATTCCTAAAAATTGCTTTGGCTATTTGGTTTTGTGGTTTCATACAGATTTCAGAATTTTTTGTTATATTTTTGTGAGAAATGCCATTGGTATTTGATAGGGATTTCATGAAGTCTTTGTATTGTTTTAAAATATATGGCCACTTTAACAATGTTAATTCTTCCAGTCATGAACACGGGATATCTTTCCATTTCAGTGATTTTTCTTATATATCTTTCAACAATGTCTTGAAGTTTTCAGTGTGCAGGTCTTTCACCTCTTCTGATAAGTTCATTCCTAGGGATTTTTGTTGTTGTTGTTGCTGCAATTGTAGGTATAGTTTATTATTAGTATATAGGATTGCAACAGATCTTTATGTATTGATTTTTGTACCCCGCAACTTTACTGTTTATTGGTTCTAATAGCTGTGTGTGTGTGTGTGTGTGTGAAGTCTATAGGGTTTTCTACTATATATAGGATCATGTCATTTATAAACAGTGACAGTTTTGCTTCTTCATTCCTAATTTAGGTGCCTTTTATTTCTGTTTCTTGACTAAGTGCTCCAGCAAAGGGTTTCCAGTATAGCAGTGGAAAGAGTGGGCATCCTTGTCATTTACCTGATCATAGAGGAAAAGCCTTAAACTTCTCACCATTGAATATGTTAATCTAGGCTTTGTTATATATGGCTTTTATTATGTTGCGGTCCTTTCCTTTTACAGCCATTTTATTGAGTTTTGTTTTGATCATAAATGGATGTTGTATCTTGTCAAATGCTTTTTGTTCATCTATTATGGGATCATATGATTTTTATCTTTTATTTTGTTAATGTGGTGTATCACATTGATTGGAAGATACTGAAACATCCTTGCATCTCTGGAATGAACCCCACCTGATTGTGAAATGTGCTCTTTTTTCTAAATTGTTATTTGATTTGCTAGTAATTTGTTTAATATTTGTTCATCTATGTCCTCAGAGATACTGGCCTATAGTTTTTTTACATATTTATTTTTTAATATGTTTTAATTGATTTTTTTAAAAGAAAGGAAGGGCAAGGTATAGAAACATCAGTGAGATAGAAACATCACCTGCTGCCTCCTGCATGCCCCCTGGCCAGGAGAAGAACCAGTGACCTCTTGGTTTATAGGTTGATGCTTAACCACTGAACCACACTAGCCAGGATTTTCTTTTTTGGAGTGTTGCCCTTGCCTGGTTTTGTTATCAGGGCAATGTTGGCTTTTTAAACTGAGTTAGAAACTATTCCCTCTTTCTCAACTTTTTGGAAGAGTTAAAGAAAAAAAAATGGTATTACATCTTCTTTGAATATTTGGTAGAATTCACCCGTGAAGCCATCTGATCCTGGACTTTTGTTTTGTGATTTTTTTTTTAGTACTGTCTTGATTTCCTCATGAGAAATCAGTCTACTTACGTTCTTCCACTTCTTTATGATTCAGGAAGGCTGTATACTTAGAATTTGTCCATTTCTTCTAGTGCATAACCCTTCATAATACCCTTGTACAATCCTCAATATTTCTGTGGTGTCCCTTGGAACTTTTTCTCTTTCATTTCTGATTTTATTTATTTGAGTAGCCTCTTTTCTCCTTAGCGAGTCTAGCCAGGGGTTTGTCAATTTTATCTTTTCAAAAAACAAGCTCTTTGTTTCATTTTTTCCCCTACTATCTTTTTGTTCTCTGCATTGTTTATTCCCAGTCTGATTTTTAATTATTTCCTTCCTTCTACTGACTTTGGGCTCTGTGTGCTCTTCTTGTTTCAGTTCTTTAAGGAGCAATATTAGATTACTTAGGGTGTTTCTTGTGTCTGGAGGTAGACCTGCAAAGGTATAAACTCACCTCTTAGTACTGCTTTTGCTGCATCTCAAAAAAAAATTTGGCATGCCGTATTTACATTTTATTTGTCTCTATCATTTGATCTCTTATTTAACTATTCGATTCTTATTTTTATTGATTTTATTCAGGGGGGCACATTGGTTAATAAAATTATACAGGTTTCAAGTATACAGTTCTATAATACATCATCTATATATTGTATTGTGTGTTCACCACCCAAAATAAAGTCTCCTTTGTCACCATTTATCTCCACCACCCCCCCCCTTTATCCTCTGCTACCTCCCCTGAATCCCTTTTCCCTCTGGTAATCACCATACTGTTTACTTTAGTTAATCTCTTCACCCTTTTCACCCAGTTCCCTAACAACCCCCCTACCTCCAGCTGTGAGTCTGTTTCTATTGTTTGTTAGTTTAATTTTGTTCATTAGATTCCACATATAAGTGAAATCATATGGTATTTATCTTTCTCTAACTGGCTTATTTCACTTAGCATAATGTTCTCCAGGTCCATTCATGCTTTCACAAAAGATAGTATTTCCTTTTTTATGGCCGAGTAGTAATCCATTGTGTAAATGTACCACAGCTCTTTTATCCACTCATCTCCTGCTGGGCACTTGAGCTGCTTCCAAATCTTGGCTATTGTAAATAACACTGCAATGAGCATAGGGGTGCATTTATTCTTTCTAAATCGTGTTTTGGGCTCTGAATTGGAATTGCTGATTATAAGGCAGTTCCATTTTTAATTTTTTGAGGAAACTCCATACTGTTTTCCACAGTGCCTGTACCAATCTGCATTCCCACCATGGTTTCCTTTTCTCCACATCCTCACCAACATTTGTTGATTTATTGACGATAGCCATTCTAACAGGTATGAAGTGATATCGAATTGTGGTTTTAATTTGCATTTCTTTGTATGCCCTCTTTGGAGAAGTGTCTGTTCAAATCCTTTGCCCATTTTTTTAAATTGGATTATTTTTTGTTTTTGTTTTGGCGAGGTGTTTATAAGTTCTTTATAAATTTTGGATATTAACCCCTTAATGGATATATCATTTAGCTAATATGTTCTCCTGTTCAGTGAGTCGTCTTTTCACCTTGTTGATGGTTTCCTTTGCTGTGCAAACCTTTTTACTTTGATGTAGTCACATATGTTTATTTTTTGTTATTTTCCTTGCCCAAGGAGCAGAAAAACTATTGTTATGAGAAATGTCTGAGGTTTACTTCCTGTTTTCTTCTAAAATTTTTATGATGTCAAGCCTTACATTTAGGTCTTTATCCATTTTGAGTTTATTCTTGTGTATGGTGCTAGAAGGTGAGATAGTCCCCCCCCCCCCCGCCACCCACACACACATAGATCCTTCCAATTTTCCCAGTATGATTTGTTGCAATGAGGCAAATGACAGTCTATTCATGTTCTTGCCTACTTTATTAAATATTAATTGACCATAAAGGTGTGGGTTTATTTCTGGGCTCTCTATTCTGTACTATTGATCGACATGTCTGTTTTTATGCCAGTATCATACTGTTTTTATACTACTACTGTCTTATGGTAGAGTTTGATACCCGGTACCGTGATTTCTCCAATTTTGTTCTTTCTCCAACTTTGCTGTGGCTACTCAGGGTCTTTTGTGGTCACTGAAAGTGCCTCTGGCAATTCCAATTTGCATGAGGTAGGTTCTCAGTGATTGGCCAGGTAGAGGCAAGTGGTGTTCACCAGATTGATACAGGTCTAAACTCACTGCCAGTGCTGGGTTTGAGGCCACTCAGCAAAGTAGGCCAATCTAGCTGCTCTTCCCGTGAGGTGCCCATAGACTCTGGTGGTGGGGCAAGGTCTTGGGGAGGCCAGCAGAGTTTATCAGGCCCAAACAAATCAAGATTTGGCAATGTGAAGGGAAGGCTCTGCACTGGTCAGGCAGGCGAGGGAAAACCGGCCCCCATCTTAGAGCCACACAGCTCAGTCTGTCTCAGATTCTGCTGGGAGCCCAAGCTCAGCAGAGTGGGGCCACCAGGAGCTGGGAGGGTGGGGCTAGTGTATCTCCCACTTCAGGGAGGCACTGCCAGGCAGGTTCACATGATAGTGGGAGATGGCCCCCACCCAAAGCCACACAGCTCAGTCACACTCTGAGTGTGCCTGGCCCAGGCAGGGAACCTCAGGGTGGGGCTATTTCTCCCTCAAGCTGATGCCCTAAGGAGTGGAGTGCTCCACCCAAAAAAGGATGGCGCCTGCAATGTGGGAGAGGGACTCAGTGAAAGGATCCTGGCGGCTGTCCCTTCATCTCTCTTCCCAGATCCACAAACCCATCTCCCCTTCCTTTGCCAGAGCCTAGGGTGAGTGACCACACATGGGATTTTGTGCACTGGTCCTATAGGAGGGCACCATGTCTCTAGAAGACCCCGTCTCCCTGGCTGGACAGTATCTCTGATTTTCACAGTCAGTTGTTATGTGGTCACCTCTTCCCAGCTCTGTAGCTCTGGGCCGGGAAGCCCAGGCAGCTGAGATATCCCTCTGGGATTTCAACTGTGCAGCTCTTTTCATGTTTCCACCTGCATCTCTGCCCTTCCTGCCAGTGTAGATGGGGCTGCTTCTGTCAATTCTTGGTTAGAAGGCCAATTCTGTGGTTAGGTTGATTGTTCAGTACTTTAGCTGTAATTCCAGGCTGGTCCTGGCAGGAGGTGGGTGTAGCTTCCACTTACTCCGCTGTCATTGTGGATTTTTTTTTTTAAATCCAGTTCAGTAGCATGTTGGTTCATCTCCCCACATTTGCGTTAGGTTGCCGAAGGAGGAACGCATGCGGCCAGGGTGGTGAGGAATTATGAATTTATTCGATCACCCCCACACCAGCTGGCTGAGCCTGGATAGCTCCAGCACCCAATGAAGGGAGTTGGCGGCTGTAAAAGGACTTTTGGCGGGCTTTTTTCTGGACGGAGAATTATTTGTGCATACCCAGCGGGGAGATAATGGAATGTGGTCACCGCAAGTGAAATGTGGTCTCAGCAAAGGGACTGTCCATTGTGAAATGGCCTGAAAAGCCAGTTCCTGGGGAAGGGGTATCAACTCAATTGCTCGATCAAACCTAACAACTTGTGGTTTTCCTAGCTTCCTTCCTATAGTTGATTTCCATCAACAAGTTTGAGCAAGCTAGAAACTTAAAATACTTGGATTCTTACGTATCAGCTTCAGAGCTGGAAAACAATATTCTGCCCAGAAATTAACATTTGTTCTAGGGAAAATTAAATCATACACTGGTCATATAAGAGAACAGTGCCACTCATTTTTATTGATAAACATAGTAGGCAATTGGCAAGATTCAGGCCCTGGACTATACATCTACTACGTCATTAAAAGTTGGGGCTAATGCTAAATGTAGGAAGCCTTATTCCACAATCTTAATAGTCATTTTTAAGAAGTATGTTCTCTTATCATGCATGTCGGTGCTTTCCAATTTATGTCTTCGTTATATTACTGCTTCCTAAAATACTAAAGAAATTAAAAACTTAGCCTCTGTATTTTCCTTCCAGTAAATTTCCTTCTGATAATTTTTAAATAATAGAGTTGAGTTAGGTTTAATTTTAATCTATATGAATTAAAATAACAAATGAAGTTTTGTAACAAACTAATTCAAAATATTCTAAAATTTTTACTACATTATAATAGAGAATAGTGAGTTATATCTGAATACTAAATCCTTCCTGAGCATGTTTAAAAACATGACTTATTGTCTTAAATATAAAACAAAGGCATCTGTAGTACTGTCATCACCACACAAGAGCATGATGGTATTTAGTTACTACAGAAAACTCATTTAGGAAAAACATTTTGAAGACGAAAAAAAAACCACCATGAGATTAAATAATTTATTACCAGTGCTAAGATGAACACATACTTAATACTCAATTTTATGCAGAACTTTAAAAAAATAGTTTTAATACAGTATCAAAATTTACACAAGTATTTTGTCAAAAGACCAGTGTTCCTTGTATTAGCTTCTGCAGGCACAAAAACTTATTTTAAATGTCTTCAGAGTGTAGGAATACAACAACGTAAGGATGAAAACTTTTTTTCTAACAAGAGAAGGTGTAAACAAAGCAAGCAATTTTCTTTTACAAAATAGTCATACTTAAAAGATATAAAGGAAAGATGGCCTTAAATGGTAACCCAATTATGAGAATTAGAGATTATTCTATAGTAAATTAATTCATAAATGTTTTCTGAAAGCAAAGTACTGGTTTTTCATCACAACATTCTAAAAACTGACAATTATTAAGCTAATGAGCCCATTTAAAAACAACAATAGAATAATTTAGAAGCAATCTGAAAACTGGGAATTGTTGCATTCCTACTTTTAAAATCTTAAACCACAGTAAAAACTTAGCATTCTGTCACAGGCCTTTTGCACATTCATACAGGAAACTGTCATTGCATTTGAATAAACACAAAATACCTATCATAGCATTTCCAATACACACAGTCTAATATTATATATACCAAAAATAAGAAACTAAGCAAAGCTAGCACACCTCTTTTTCAAACCTCAAGCAGCCTGAACAAAGCTTTTAGCCTCAATAATCAAGGGCATGCGCCAGTTTCATAAAACATTAGATAGCTGCTGTAGACAAAGAAAGCTTTTCATAAATGCAGTGCAATATTTTAAAGTTTACATGAAGTTTATTAAATATAACAGCATGTCTAGAAACTAAATTGTAGAAATTGACATCTCACAGCTGAAAACACTTAGAAAAATTATGTTTGCTTGTTCTTCAATTGAAATTGGTAATATTAACATCAATGGGTACACTGAATGAATATGGACATGTCCCCCAAGGCGTGTCTTCATGAAAAATACATCAAGATTAAAAGAAAAGATATATTTATTTGATCACTTGAAATAAGTGGTACTCTCTGATAATCACTCTATATAAAGTCTTGCTACCAGCTGTTAAGGAGAATTTATGTGACATTTTAGCACCTCAAAACAAAACCCCAGAAACCTTATCTTACCTTGCATCTAAATTGTGCGGCAGGAACTAGTATTTTGTTGACTAAAATATAACAATTAGGTACTCAAGTTTCAAACTTGGGAAGCTGGAAGATACTACCTCTTCTTATTTTCAATACGACATGGTAGGAAACTCCCACATTAAATGTAATGAGTCAACTCTATCAACCACCAAGGCTCTACTGTACCCTTCCAATCATGCGTTTTTCCCAGTTATAAGCTAAGGAGTCAAAAACGTTTTAGTTCTAATGAAAATATTGGTACCAAAATGGCGACTTTCAAAGCTACCTTGTTTGAAATTGACTATTGTAGACATCGAAGCGAGAGACATAAAATACAGCTTTAGTTATACTAAAGGTTTTTAGAGGGAAAATATGTGCAATCACTCCATGAGTTCAGGTTTGCGGAAATCCACTCTTTTCTTCTTCTTTCCCGTTACCTCTTCCTGGCAGTGGCGACCTCGTGTTTGAAAGAGTGTTTCTCACATTGGTCCTTTGTACTGGTTGCCAGACAAGTGCTGCCTAATCCCAGGACACGAACCTGCAGCATCTCCAAGTTTCCTCCACACAACCTTTAAAAGAAAACAAAACATCTTCATTGTTCTCTTCCACAAAGACGCGTGTGTTTTTACTGGTAAGGGATATCTATGAGAGGGGCAAAGACGAATGTGAAGACAAGAGACAAAATAGCCACATGAATGAGCTCAAACACAAAGAAAGTAAGATGTGGTGCAAGCTTCTAAATCACAAGAATTACTCAGTTGTTGGACCACCGGGCTTGTTAGGAACCAGGGTCAAAATTGAAGAATGGACTGCCAACTTAGTCTAGGTATTTGAGTGGCACTCCACTCTAGCTGCATGCTAAACAGGAACTCCCACCCTCGGAGGCTGACTGCATTGGTGGAGGTGAGGTGCAGGCATCTGTATTTTTTAAAAGCCCCCAATGTGATTGCTTCTAATGCATAGCTAGACTTAAAGAATCCTTAAGCAAAATCATTCTGGTCCCTCTATTATACCTCTATTACAAGGGATATCAAAGGAAAATGAAGACGCTTTGATCTTGAGCTATTTAAGTCCTGAGCTGATAGCTTTAGGGCCACTAGTAAATTTCCCTGCTTCTCCCCGCAGTTTTGGGGCTTCAATCATAAATCTTAGCTACCAAACAGTACGATTTCTCAGATTACCAAAACAGAAAGCACACACACGCAGGGAAAAGATAAGAATAACTTCAAGAATCACTGAACTAGATACAATTACAATATGTTATAAAAAAATGGGCTATTTTAGCCGAAACCGGTTTGGCTCAGTGGATGGAGCGTTGGCCTGCGGACTGAAGGGTCCCGGGTTTGATTCCGGTCAAGGGCATGTACCTGGGTTGCGGGCACATCCCCAGTGGGGAGTGTGCAGGAGGCAGCTGATCGATGTTTCTCTCTGTCCCTCTCCCTTCCTCTCTGTAAAAAATTAATAAAATATATTTTAAAAAAATGGGCTATTTTAGAGGGACAGTAGTAAAGGTGAGCTGAAGAATAACATAAGTATAAGGTAAAACTATCGAAATCACCAATGATATATTAATATACTAACAGTAATTGGAAAACATGCATATACACACACAGTAACAATCATAACCCTCTCAGGGTGTTTCACTATAAAGACTATGCTCACATTGATTAATTCCACAAAAATTTACATGACTATATCATGAACACAAAGCCAGTTGGTTCATTAATTATTCAGAGACTGTGTTTGTTTTCCTTTTAAATAGAGCAGATACTACAGAGATACCCAGAAAGAATAATACAGGGTTCTGTCTTTCATTTGCAAGCCCATGCAACTGTTAGTCTCTATGTTCTAGTAGATACTTTTATGTGACAGAAATGTCCTGTCGCATTTGGAAAGTTGTTATGGTCCTCAACTATTGGAAAGGAATGTCATAGCAATAGATGGCTCAAGCTGTACACAAGGGAATTAGGAGAGTCTCAGTCTTAATAGCTTGACTGCAAAGAGGTACAAACATCTAATCAGGAAGCCAAGCTAGCATCTCTTTCTTGCCCTTAAATTGTAAATATAATTACATCTCTCCAGCATGCTTTACATTTCTGGTTTAGAAGTGGAGGGTAAACTCAAGACCTCAATCACAGACACAAAGCATTAGATGGTTACAACTCAATGCAACCCGTCTTCAAGTGCTCAGCTGTAGACTGCAATGGGCTATGTGGTAAAAGGAAGCACAGACCAGGCAGAATTGAGCTAAGCCAATGAATGATTGACCTGTTAACTAAGAGGAGAACAGGTTGATGACCAATGAAGTTTTTGTACTGTTCTCAGGGAATTTGTGAGTCAAACAGAGAAACCTAAGATAAAAAAACAAACAAACAGTATATGTATTTCTGTGGTACTGTTTGGGAAGAGAATAGAGCCCTTCATGCTAGTAACATGATATGCTGTGAATAACAGTCTTTCATTGTATAGATGTCAACAACCTATCTTCAGGAGGACTATCAGAAACCGAGGTGAAAGTTCTGTATGTCTGTGACATTATTATAAAAGCACGGGGTTCCACAATCTTAGCGAGTTTCTAAGAAATTACTTATCAATGCAAATGTCTTAAACATTAAAAAAACCGCATACTTTTCTTCTCCAGTACTTGCTATGTATTTTCAATGTTCATATAATTTTTAATGGTGATGCCAATATTTTAAATCAACACTTTTTTCTCTTGGCTTTTAAGTAGTTTCCAAATATATGAATGCCAACTGTCAGACTTGGGCTGGCTTTTTTTTTTTTTTTTTTTCAAATTACGGGCATCACAACAATTGAGAGTTAGAAAAGGTTTCTGGAGAATGTTTAAAGGCAAATGAGGAGCGCAAGCTTTAGCTCCAGGAAATATCTTCTTTGGGGAAAAACATCACCACCAGCTCACGTAGCCTTTTGACACATTTTTTTAAAAATACAGGTAAACAAAAAGATCTATACAAACTAATCAAGATACAAACCATGAGTAGGTCTCTGCTGTGATTAAGAAATAAAATTTCTAATGTCTTGAAATCAGAAATCTTTCATCTAAAAATTTAAAAAGAGACAAGAAAAGGGACAATCCTGGCATTTCTTTACAGAATTTCTGGCATTAAGCACAATGGAGATGTAAGATGCATTGCTTTTCATTCTTGAGGCGAGAAAAGGAGTCCCCAGCTTTACTTGGGGAAGTGGAGAGAGCTAGTCCTCAGAGGAGATCTGGATCTAATCCTGCTCACTTAACTGTTCCTTAGCGAACAATCTGGGCAAGTACCTTAATTTGAGCAATTAACAAAATCTGGGGATCTTCATTTCTTTAAACATAAAATGCAAGTGTGGGGTGCTCACCCAGTAGTTGCTATCCAAATTGTCCATGATCTGGGGCAAACCCAGATCTCTGAATTATGAAGGAGCTCCAGATACTACTCTGTGGAGACCCACTGGGGGGTGACCTCTGTGGCCCCCTCTAGTTCTACAAGCCTACAGTCTGTCAGAACTTTCTCATTCCAGAGACAATAGATGAGAAGCAACAGGCATCCCTAGGTGTGTGGCCCGAATTCTTTTTTTTTTGTCATTTCCCAGGAAGAAATTTTCTTTCATGTTGTGAATGCAAATTTTAGTAACAATTCTGTTGAAGTTACTTTTCTAGGACTGTTATCAAAGTATTATCAAAATATGATATTTCAAAATGTCACAAGTGAGAAACCACTTGACAAAAGGTAACACATTTGTTTAATTTCACTAGTTACACGTGAACTTGTGGATAAGTCATGATTTTAGGTGTGTATGATATTTCTATTAAGATATCCAAGTTACAGGGATGATCAGAAATGGGTATGGCTATAGAGAGATTCCAGGTGAATCAGTGGATCACCTCTGGGGGCCTATTGGGCCCACCAACCCAAATTCTTCAATTTCTCTGAGGGAAATATTCAAACTGAAAACCTTAAGAACAGGCTGAAAACCTACAGAAGGTAAACAGTGACGCATTTAGGAAATCATGCCATCTAAAACTAATGATTTTTGAAAACAGATAAAAACAGATATTCATGAAATAAAGAAAAACAGCCCAAAGACGAACCAGCAGGGGACTAGCACATTCCCAGCACGTACAATTCCCATGGGACTCTGTAACTTCTACTGCATTCCAAGACCTCAGAGATTGTTAAGTGTCTGAGATTATCTGGTCCTAATAGCCTAAAGCTTACGGGTATTTCTAAGCAATTTTGATATCTTAATGGACAAAGAATCTAAGGTTTAAAAATTATACATATGCAGCCAATTAAAATGAGTGATTAATATAATCTATGATTTTTTGCTTTTAATAAATGTGTTCCTCTGTAATATTCTATTTAGCTTTCTAATAACCTTCACAATTATATTCTTGATTAAATTTAGTCAGCCATATAATGATCACATTGAATATGTATCATGAAAGTAGCATGTCATTTTTTTACTGTGTATATCTATCTCCTATAGCTATATACTGAACATATGTCAGCCACTGAAAGGTAAAGATACTACTTTGCATGACATGAAGCACACATATTATATGCATGAACAACCCAGCAAATATTACCTAGTAAGATTATGATTCTTTTCCCCCAAGTAAATTTACAAACAAATCCGAAGAAGTCTGTTTTATCACAGGTTTTAAACACTGATCTCTAAGGACCTTCTTAAAAATATGAAGCAGAAACCCATTTATTTTATCAAAACTAGTAACATTTTAGACAATTTATTATTTAGAAACTTTAATAATTCTGGAATATATTGGCTTATTGCTTACCTGAATATTTTATAACATGATTGTAGTGATAAAACATACTAAAGATAAAAATAAGGGGATTTGATTTTATTTTCACATAATTAGGGCACTTGTCCAGCATTTTTTAAAGTAGATATTCATAAAGCAATAACTACGCCATGATGGGGCTTGGAACACAGAATACACAACAAAGCACATTAAACTTACATTGCACATTTCTCTGACTATAGCTTTTTCTGTCTCACTAAGGTCCTGTTCATACTCTTTACCCTGTTGACGATCTATAGTTTCCTGAACATCCAAGACCTGGATTAGTTGAAAAAGAAAAGCAAATTTCACATGGAAAAAAAACCTTGTTAGTTATAGAATAAAACCAGCAAGCAGCTCCACTTGGTAAAACCTTTAGTTTTCTCCATGTCTGCATATCAGAGTGGATACATATATGGCAAATCTTTTAATTATTATTGTGAAACCTATATAGAATCAATTCTACTTGATTTCAGATGGCCATTAAAAGCAATCTATTGCATCACTAAGAGTCTATTGAATGTATTAATGTCTAAAATAATTAGATACATTAGTTAATTGGGTCATTAAGATAACCTGTCAATGATTTAGAGTCAATAATTCTTGCTCCATTGTAAAAATGAGCAATATAATTAATTATACACCAGACAGTCCAAACGATATGTAGACACGGACTATAGAAAAGATGATTGTGATGGTGAAACTGGTTAGAATCCAGGAATATGTACATAAGAATTTTTGTTAATATTAACACTGCTAACCTCACAGTTCTTGCCTGGGCATTCTCAGTGGCTAGGAAAGGAATATGGGGATGGTTCTTCGACATTAGCAATGAGAAACACTGACTCCTTATGCTAGTAGTGACAATATTTGAGCAACACTTCATAAATATTTTTCATTAGAGCAAAGTATTTGGGGATGAGATGCTTTTAAACAATTTTAGATTCCATTTCTCAAAATTACTGCTTAATAGAGTGAAATAACATTCCTTTAAAAATGTCTGTAAAGTTTTCATGTCAATACTTTCTAAAGTACAAAACTTGGGCTTTGAGTGCAGTTTGCTATTTTCTTCTGTCAGCTTATAAATCAAAGCATTAATGTAGCATAAAAAATGCTTTTCCTAAAAGCCCCTATAGAATCCACTCTGACACTGTTAAACTCCTTGTTCTGTTGTCCTCCCCGTCAGTGCTATGGCCACACCTAAAGGTGTCACCTGCGAATTAGCACCAGTGAACAGCTGAGTCAAAATAAGTGACTTAAGCATGAGGGGAGCCTTTCTTTTAAATTCATATATTCTGCGACTGCATGGATTTTCACTAGAGTTCATGCTGCAATAAAGAATGTAATTCACAAACTACTCTCTGGTTAACTCAAAAGTTCTAGCCATTGTTATTATGTAGATATTGCTTCTTTAACATAGGATATAATAGTAGTGAGTGAAAGCCTGACCCTTTTACTCAAATTAGAGTCAGTTTACATCCATTAGAGCAGTGGTTCTCAACCTCCCTAATGCCGCGACCTTTTAATACAGTTCCTCATGTTGTAGTGACCCCCAACCATAAAATTATTTTTGTTGCTACTGTTATGAATCGTAATGTAAATATCTGATATGCAGGATGTATTTTCATTGTTACAAATTGAACATAATTAAAGCATAGTGATTGATCACAAAAATAATATGTAATTATATATGTGTTTTCCGATGGTCTTAGGCAACCCCTGTGAAAGGGTCGTTCGACCCCCAAAGGGGTTGAGAACTGCTGCATTAGAGGAAATCCTTTAACTATGCTCAGTGAATATTCATAGAAAACTTATGGAACTCTTTGAACAAGCTCATTTACTTACAGATTTGATTTATTATGCACCTCAGAGAAGAGTACTTCCAATCAGTTAATTTCCACTAAATGAAGTGAAGCTCCAATTAATAGCATGAATTTTAAAAACAAAAAAAAAGTGTGGTGTTATTTTAAGTGAGCTAATTTCTCACACTGCCTTCAAACTCTTCCCCCATCCTTGACCAGAGTTATTAAATCCTAGAGAATTTTTTTGAAATCTATCAGAAGATGAGAAACTGAGCCACTGTCCTAAATATTCTTTTCAGAACAGAAAAATCTTACGATATAAATATGCTCTAGATCAGCGGCTTTTAAAAACAAAATGTTGAATGATTTCATGTTTTTAACATGGAGATAGTGTTCTGATGTATTTCCCATAGGCTGTGTTTGCACATATTTCTGTTTCAGACACAGTGAACTCATGGAAGCAAACTCATTCTCTATTCAAAAGCCTCCAGTTATCCAATAAAGATACGTTAGTTGCTCAGTACTAGCCAGCTTGCCCAGTGAGGACTTGTGTGTTCTGATTATAATATAACATCTTCCTTTCTAGAGGTAAAATTTCATATGAGAATTAGAGAGTGAATTCAGAGAAAGTTGAAGAGCGCTTCCCTGCCTGCCCCATTCCCTTTCGGCCCTCCTAACACAGCTGTAGTGGGAAATCTGGGGAAGAATGCAGTGTGACCCACTCAGCCGATCTGATTCAAACTGCACTTGCCCTTTAACAAGGCAGCAGGCTGAATCATCTTTCAATCGGAAAATGTGCTACTTGGGGAGTATGGACGGGCACTAACACTATAGAATTGAAGCCACTCTCATTTTTTTTTTTTATCTCTAAAATGCTTTTCAGGTAGTTAGAGCCTGGCTTATGCTAAAGTTCCAGCACTGTTCATGCTAGGCAGCATTCAAATGCTGAAGCGGAGAGCAAGTGTTCCCCAGTAGATAAACCAGCACCCACCAGAAGGAGGGCGCACCCCTCATTCTGTTGTGCCTTCCCATGAATTCCTCTCAGTTGCTCACTTTGTGTTATCCCAACAACACAGGAGATGCCAGGCGCCTTGCCATTGGCCACCAGCATGGTTATACTACCTTCCCTCATCAGCAGCCAACTGATGCCTGTGAGACGCAAGCTCACTTCATCTAAGGGACAGTAAAATATAAGGAGGGAGCTAAAGCTGCTAAAACTAAATCATCTCCAATTAACTATTTTGAAGTTCTCGTCTATTTATTTGCTTTATGCATGCCAGGGAAAATGTGGCCCACTCCAAAAGGATGCATCTTCAGTCTGTGGATAAATCATTCTGAATCCAAAACAATTTTAGAAAAGTTGTGAAACTCATGTGGCAGACTGAAGCACTCTACCTACTTCATTCTCAAAATACTTCATCAGGCTACATGTTATGGATTATTAATTTAAAGGGCAGTGTTTTATACTTGGAAACTGAAAATTTCAAGGAATTGCCTCAATTTTAAGATAATTTTTATTGCATTTGTTTCTACTCTGAAATATTTTTATTAACTTTACTTATGGTACTTATTGGAAAGCTCATTATTGGTAAAGAAAATTAAATTATAATTTTTAGCCAAGTCTTTTTTGAAGTCATTACAGAATTTGAAGTAAAAGCCAAAAATAAAATAGCTTTATGAGCAAGACCTCATATCTATTTTGTAATATTCTATAAAGGAACATTAACTAAAGTTTGAAGACCTAATTTCTTTTAGTGGAGCAGGGAGTAGGTTTTGTTTGTTTCAGTAGTTTCTTTTAGTAAGTTGCACAATGTGCTTCATTTGCATAAAGAAAGAAAAATATGGTATCCTTCCTTCCTTTGGCCAACTATTAAGTCCCTCTATTTGAAGACACCCGTGCTACAAACATTGCACATAAAATACCTGTAACAATATTTTACACAATGAATATACATGCATATCAGACTTCAAATTCAACTCAATGCAGATAATGAATCACATTACTCAAAACAAAATAACACTAGATATTCAACCATAAGTACTGAAACCCATTGTTAGTTAAAAAATTAAAATCATAGTTCAAAACTTAAGATAAAGTTACACCATTAGGGGTAAAAAAAAAGTATATATGGTTAAAACAAGACTGTGAGGACTACTGGACTACAGCAAACAAACCACAACACAACTGATTTTCTTGATAAATGGTTGTACACAGTTGGTTACCTTAAGAGAGTGTACCACGGGTTCAGGCTGCTGAGAAGATGTGGTATGTCCACTGAAGCTAGCTGGAGAGTTGGGTGAACTGTTATTCCCATCAGCCCCTGATGACAACCTAAAAGAACCCTTAGTAGAAAATCAACAACTTTGTTATTAAAACAAAAGTCGTTTATAACTGCACAGATGTCATTCAATTTCACTGCCAAATGAGAATCAGCCAATTTCATAATTTTTTTTCCGAGACTGTCCTACAATACTATCCACCTGTTAACTGGAATGTACTTGCTGCTTGACCAGCAAGAAAAGTTAACCAAGGACCATCTCTATGCATGTCCAGATGTCATTTCTAATTTACCAAAGAGAGCAAAGCCCCCTAAGGAATGACCATTAAGCATTTCAAGAATGACTTTTTGAAACTTAAACATATTCAAGTGTGGGGAATTTGTGAGTTACTCCGCAGCTGAGCTAACATGCTCATTCAGCAAGACAAATGCCTCATTCCATATGTCTCAGAAAATGCAGACACATCACATTCTTATAAAACATTTCTTTGAGGGAAGACCTGTAGTGGAACATATTCCAAAGAGATTTAACCAAATTCAGTATTTTCTTTCAGAAAAAAAAAATCCTTATTTTCTGGTCTTTTTGGATATGAAAAACAAAATGGATCAGATTACATATTTGTAGTTCATTGACTCTGCAACTTAGTTGCTGAGAAATCAGAACCTGCCATGATTAATTTGGCCTGTGAGAGTCACAGTCACCCATATGGGAACTGAGGGGAAATCAAACCGACTTTTTCTAGGGGATTGCTTGCAGAAAGACTAAAGGATCAGGAAAGAAAAAGAGTAGCAGTTACCTAAACTCCCACAAAAAGCAGTCTAATGGGACTTTCACCTGTGTTATGGTGATCATTACACTCAGAGGGCCTGAGAGATTTTAATTTTTGTCCAACAAACCTAGAGATTTTTTTCATGCCTATTAGACTAATAACTGCTCTGTTTCTCTTTGATCCCATGAATCTAATCCCCGGGAAAGGAGCATCATGTGTGGTTTGGAACTTTTCTTTTCCAGCATCTCTAAGAGAGTTGTTAGGTTGTACATTTCAGGGATGGAAAGGGAAAGCTGAGAGCAGCAACAGTCTTAGGTATGGGCTTGATGCAAACCATGCTATTTTTAAAGAAATTGACAATTCCCATTGATTTTTACAAAAATTATTGTGCATGCAATTTGGAATATGTTCTCTCTTCCGCGTCGCTGTCACTGCTTACCTCGTTGAAGGCTATCCTCACCACCTCACAAGCCAATGGAGACCGTGTGCTTTTCCGTGCTCAGAGAGTTATGGAAAAAACATCAGGTCCTGCCCAACCCTCACTAGCCAACAGGGAGAGACAGCCATAGATGTGACATGTAGGTGACATCCCCAGTTTCTGTCCTTCATTGCTACGAATGACTAAATTAATAGCAGGTGATGACACAGGGCAACCAATTATAATAGTCCCAACCTTCTCTGGGGAAAAATAAGATATGTTTTCCTATATTTGTACTTCAGACCAAATCAGGCGTAGTACCCGATACAAATAATAAAAAAGGGAAACTATTTGAAGTTGGCTCAGGGGGCACACCCTCCCTCCAACTCCATCACCACATTTTGGACATCCTCCTCTTCTGAAGAGATCAAATGTTTCCAAAACAGAGGAATTATAAAGGAAGCTCTAGTCCCCCACCATTTTCTTTCCCTGCTGTCACCACTCTCATGAACTCGTGTGAAAAGGCTTCTGAGGTACGCAGAGTTCACTTCAAACCTCTCATTTAAGACCCACCACTGCACTTTTGTCTTGTCTTCTTACTGGTAATCTGACTTGGCTGGCAATATTCCTTCCCCCTCTGGGCTACTCTCCTCCCAGTCCTTCTCTTTCAAAGTTTCCCTTCCCAGACCTGGCAAACTGGAAGGTATATCAATCCTTGCATGCTTTTTGCTTTGGAATGGGACCTCCATCTTTCAGGCCATTTTGGCTTGAGAAAATTTCTAGAATCAGTGATAGCTTCCTTTACCACAAATCCTCTAATTTAGCATTGTTTAAACTTAAGGAGAGTCCTCTTCTACCCTTATCTATTCAGAAAAACAAATATTTTATTAAAGAAGTTTCTTTAAATAATAGGATAATAATAATAAAGACTACAGTAGGGGGAAATGTATCACTGGGGGATTAAAATTCAGATCCACTTTGTGAGCTATGGGCTAATAATCACAGTAAGGTTCAAGAGTCATGATTTATGTGGTTTTTGTGAAGCCACAAAGGTAGCCAAGTGCCTGGTAAGGTTGTAACAAACAGGTTTCTAGATTGTAACAGAATCAAGCAACTCATTCTATCACATCTCATTTAGTTCCTATGAAACAAAAGGTCAAATTTATATGTGCTCAGTAGAATGAGACCAAAATTTGGAGACTTATCTAGGTTCAATGAATACAAAGTTGACTAATATGTTTTCACTGAAGTATTTTTTTAAATGTGCTACTGAGTGAAACATATTTGAATAAAATTGAGCCCATTTAAATTGTAACATGGCTGGCTCAGGACATAAGGAATTTAAAAAGAGGAAAACCTTAATGAAATTAGACACGTGACTCCCAGTTTCAGGGAGGCTTGTTTTCAAGGTACACGTGATCCACAGTGTACCACTTTCTCCCAGGGCAGTCAACTGTAAAGGGCATGGGATAATTTCCTGGGCTGGTGTTTAAAAGTTCATTTTCATGGCCACTGAACTCTTAAACGCCTTTTCACGAAGGTGCAGGCTACCTTTGTTCTCCAGTCACTCAACTTTCACCCTCAAGTTCCAGGGGAAAACACTAGAGATGACTGTGTAGGAGATGAAAGACGACTCCCAACGTCCCTCCCCAGACTCACACCCACAGCAACTTTCTTTCACGTACACAGACTGTTCTCTACCCCCAGCATAACTTCCCTCGAGCAGCACAAGCCACCTGGGTTACACACAAGCAAATGCAGCAGCTGGCTTGTCTTCACTCACCGGGAGAGTGGGCAGGCAGCGTCCTATTCCTCGGCACCCTTGCCACCACTGCAAGACCCGCCGGGCTCTGGGCCCCCAGCCTTTCTCCATATTTGAGCTGTTTCTAGTTGGAGGTTGCCTTCTATTCTGGGTGGCCTTATATTTGGAACAATATAGTACAATCACTCAGAAAAATACTGTTTCCCAAGTCTCAAGAAAGCAGATAGAACAAGAAGTGTAATGAAATGCACCACAATGACCACAATGGCAAGCTGTAACACGCACCTGTGACCAGGGAAAAAGTGACCATAAACTGAAGTCTGTATGAGAGCTAATACTGATTTTTAAAATAGATTTTGGTAAAGTTTTAACTAGTTCTCAAAGTAGCAAAAAGTGGTAGATGATTAAAAATTTAAAAAATTGAAGCTACATAGACAAGTTTATTTTGTGGGTTTTACTTGTGAGAAACAGAAGTGCCATAAGTCTTCCAAATATTTAAAGCAGTGTAACTTCAGGACTTAACAGAAATTATTTGAAATGCATTTGGGAGCATGACGCCCTTTTGTGCAGAAACACAAGTTGGGTGGATATATTTAACAATACTCAAAAGCCGATGCTGCATCAAAATCTCGACAAAATTCCTGAACATTTAAAAAATGCAGGGTGGGGCAATAGTAGGTCTACAGTTGTTTGTATGAAAAATACAGTAATTAATACAACAATAAACTTTCATGTATTCACACCTATAAACCCACTTTTGCTGCACCCTGTACATATGAGCTAAGGGGTCACTATTGCTACATAGTAACTGTTTTTCATGGGACATATTCATAGTTGTCAAAATGTCAAATAATCAAATTGATTCCCTAAATTTCTGTACTAGCTGGAACTAGAGATACCACATAACTAAAATAAAAAGAAAACAAATTTCCTTAAATTCCAGTTTTTTCCATGGCCAAACTGTAATTCTACTAAAAATGATCAGAACCCAAATGAACTTATTTGAACATAATTTCTCCTTCCTGCCAACTTTCACTAAAATCTTTAACTAAGAATGCTATGTCCTAAAGAATAGCAACATTTTAAAAATAAAATATGGGAGATTCACAAAATAGTCCCCAGATTTCAGTGTCTACATGTTTAATTTTAGGAGACAAAAAAATAATAACTTTTTTTAGTTCTCATCAATCTATTTTTCTAGAAGTAGGTGCTCTACTGTGATAGTACTGGTCTAATTTTTACCCTTTAACTTTTGGAGGCTGAATAAAGAAATGAGTAGCAATGATGATAAGTAGTTGTTACAAACTCTTCCCTGAATCTATGAAATAGTAGCAATTATCTATTAAATAAGTCACACATATTCCTCACATGAGAAAATTACATATTTGCACTTGAACCATAATGATCATTTCAACAGAGCAACAATGATTTGAACACTGCTCTTTTGTAATAATTTCATATGTCAGTGTCTACTTTATTTTCACCATCAAAAGAATTAAATCCAGTAATTTATAATGTGATTGATGGCTTAAAATTCACCTCCCAACCCAACTGGCATAGTTCGATTTCTGGGATGATTCTTATGCATAATGCAGTATTTTACAAATGAGTTCTCTTCAGGATTTGGTTCTCTCCGTGACTTCCACATCTCTCAGACCTCAGGTTTTTCTGATTCAACAACTGGGCAAAACTTAAGAATTCCTTTTGTCATATTCCCTAATGTATAGTAAGACTGAATTCAAATGCCTCTCCATTGCAACAAAATTTATCATAACATAAAACCTAAGGTTAACACCTATAACCATTTAGAAGCAGCTGGAAAGAACAGCCATTCAGTTACTATGCAGACAGTGTACAATATTTTCCCACTTTCACAAAGCAGATAAAGTATAAAAGGTTCTTTTTAAACATTATATGTAGAGTGCATAGTACTATTAATCTCCTAAGAGGGGGTAATATACATGGGCCAGATTTTTGTGAAAGAATAAACTACTTGGTGATATAACCATTTTATTTTATTTTTTTTAAATATATTTTATTGATTTTTTTACAGAGAGGAAGGGAGAGGGATAGAGAGTTAGAAACATCGATGAGAGAGAAACATCGATCAGCTGCCTCCTGCACATCTCCCACTGGGGATGTGCCCGCAACCCAGGTACATGCCCCTGACCGGAATCGAACCTGGGACCTTTCAGTCCACAGGCCGACGCTCTATCCACTGAGCCAAACCGGTTTCGGCAATATAACCATTTTAAAGGAAAAGGTACTCTTTTGGAATCAGGAGTAGTGACTTTCTACTCATGTGGGCAACATAATTTTTGTTTGTTTTTTTAAAATTCTGGTCTTGGAAAAGTCTGTCCTGGACCGGCCATCATTTTTGACTTTCAAGTAAACTATACTTGAATGGTATTTATGTACTATTGAAGGCTTAGCTCTTTGCAAGCTCTACAATTACCAATCACACTGTTTTCTGAAGACAGCTTCATAAAACAGAGTAAGCCTCCTGTAACTCGGTGCTTGGAATTGTTGGCAACTTTGGAACTCAAAACGGTGGAAACCCAAATGCTGGCCATCAATTGGGAGAACAATTTCAAACAACCTTAAGAAAGTCACTTTCTATTTTCTGAGTAATCCCATTTTGCTTAGCTTTGTTTTCTGCAGTTTTTTAAAATTCTACATTCATGAAAAAATACTTGAATAACCCTACCATTCCATAGGAATCTGAGTACTCATGAGCCACTTTCTATACAGGTAAAGCAATCCACAAATTATTGTAGGTATCAGGACAGTCCATCCTAAATGACAGCAAAGTAATGCTCTGCATCAAGACTGTGTGGGAGGTAAATGACAGGTTACTTACCCGGAGGCAAGTACTCATTATAGAAACCGTGAATTCTGTGGTGTGAGCAAACAGCCTGGATAGGGAACAAGAGTTATCCCTTCGTACCACTGAAAAAGATAAATGTTTGGTTCTGCTATCCCTTGTAACACAGCATTTCTGGAAAATCTTCCACGAAAAGTGAGATTTAGGACATTTTCTAATATCGTCCTTAAAATCACTGACTTCTTAAGAATTAAGAAAAAATGAAGCCATTCAAATTTTTAAAAGAAAATGTATTACTCATAGTCTCGCTGCGTAACATAATTACAATTCGCAATATGACTTTTAAGAGAACTGATAAGATGAAGCTATTGTGAATAAGTTGTCTTCTGGCTATTTTAGTAACATTGTTTTAATTAATACTTTGGAAGTTTCCATTCTTTTGCCTTACAGAGTACACATTAAAAAAATCTTTAACAGGAATGACAGTACTGTCTTTACATTTTATTATATAAAATGCAGGCTTCCCATTTCGATATAGATCAGACAAGTGCACTTGTAAGAAACTTTAGAGCCCAGCCCTCTTATCTATTATAGGAAGCCAACTATGGAAGTCTGAAAATTGATCGGCTAAAGTGGTTTCCTGTTAGTTAAAGATGTTTAATTTTTTATAAGCCCTGAAGGTAGGTCAAACTATACCTCTTCAGAACACATACCTAGTTTAAGAGAGAGGAGGAATTCAGTGTTTCCTTATCATAGGGCAAAAGCGGATGGTTTGTGTAATCTCATCAGGCAAATAATATTTTGTTCCATTTTACCAATCTTCATTCTGACATTTTGCAGAACTGCAGTACCACACAACAAACTTCTTCCAAAAGATTCCTGCAAATGGGCTTAGAAATGCTAAGAGACTTTCTGCTTTGCTCTAATAGAGAATAGTTGATTGTATTCAAAGAAAAGTTTAGTTTTTATTTAATTAAAGTAGAGAGTCTGAATTTACTCAATACTTATTTAAGACATTAAATAATTTCCTGGATTTGTAGATATTCATTCATTAAAATCATTTTTTGCTGAGCACCTATGAGAGGTAATACCCCATGCTATGTGAGGTGGGTAACTATTCCAAGGTTTGTTGAGAGAGCAGCACAGTAAGTACAGCTCACTGACTCCAAGGCCACACTGCCTAGGTTCAGATTCTTGATCTGGCACTTAGCAAGTACATGATCTCTCTGTGCCTCAGTTTCCTCATCTGTAAAATGTGGGTAATATGGTATAATAATACCTACCTGAGTGAGGTTACTTATATGAAAAGAGCTCTTACAACAGTGCCTAGCCCATATTAAGCACCCTATAACAATGATTTTCAACCTTCTTACTCTCATGGCACACATAAACTAAGTACTAAAATTCTGCAGCACACACACACAAATATTTTTTGCAGAGCTGATCAAAAGAAAAATAGGTATAATCGGGTGTTGGCTGTTGTCATGTTTTTATTTGACAATCTAAGGGGAAAAGTGCGCCTGACTAAATAGTCAGGTTATTGCATGTTTTCAAAATTTTTGCAACATACAGGTTGAAAATCGCTGCTCTGTCAGTATTTGCTACACATTTTATAACGTGTTCGTAAATTTATATTCAGATGTTTATTATTTGAGCAGCAGTTCTCGGGTGATTTGGCCCCGCGGGGGGGACATTGTTAGCTGTCACCGTGGGGTTTCTGTGGACATTTAGGGGGCAGAGGCCCAGGATGCTGCTGCGCACCTGGCAGCACAGGACAGTCCACCCAAGGAATTACCCAGGCCCTAATGGCACGAGTGCTGAAACTGAGAAAGCCTGATGTCAGAAAACTGCAAAGCAAAATTTCTGTTGGTGGCTCTGTAGCAGATTTTGCATATGAGGACACGTGGCCCACAGGATTTGGAGCTCTTAGTGATTTCAAAGAAAACTCTCTAAGCTTCGGCCCTCCTGTGGTCTAAGTATAAAGAGATCCATCTTTCCACCTCCGAATAGAATAGGAAATTACTCTTTTTAACAAAAGGAATAGAATTAAAAAAATATCCAAAACATCCTACTGCAACAATGCCAGCAGAACCAGAATACAAAACGGGCAGGTACAGGGCAGTGGTCCAAAGAACAGATTGCTCTCCAAGTGGAGAGATCCAGCACGCTGCCCCCATGAAAACCCAGACACCATCCCACAGAGAATAAAATTGGCAGAAGGTGGTTTGCGGAAATTACGGAAGGAAAATAAAGCTTTCTTAGCAACACAACAGGTAAAGATTCTGCACTTAACTTTAGGCAGAAACACCAGGAAAGAATAAAATTGCCAGGAAATAGAAATGAGGGCCCTGACCCATGAAACCCTGACCCAGGTGAGAGCATTGTGTGACAGGCAGAGGCACACCAGAGAGACAGAAATCTGGATCAGAACAGTGACCATTCTCTCCTTCCCAGGAGGCTAAGGGTTGCAGTCTGTCACATGTTTGACTCCTGAGACGTATCTTAGTCATAACAGCTCTCAATTGCTAAGCTCCTGTTACATGTTAGGACTCTCCTAAATGCAGTCAATTAGAAGATTACTAAGGCTGGCTAATATGAGCTCCCACTACGCGTTAATACCCGTCAAGACACTAACTGTGGGCCTGGTACTATTCTCAATCATTTACTCTACATGATGATTTCTTTCTTTTTGTTTAGGCCCTAAAGGTCTCCTCCTGTTCTGTGTGCTCATCATGCAGCTCCAGGGCCTTCAAGGAGACCAGGGCACCCTGGGAAGATAAGGATGGTTGGAGTGGCCCAGGGTCTCGGGAGGATCAGAGGAGAGTGTTAGTCACTGCTCCACTGCAGCACAGCAGCGTGGCGTGGAGGTGACACTTACAAAACATTGCATCTGTAACAACATCCCAAGGATTTTGAAACTTGGGATATTACAAAGTAGCCTAAGGAATATGTTGAAAGTTATTGACAGCTCACTTCGAAATACTGTGAGTCATGACATAAATGAAATACAATAGGGCTCCAGTTATTTTATCAAGAGAATAGTCTATTTCCTGTTCCTCTTTCCTTTCGGGTTTGGGTTCCAGTGAGACTTTTCCAGACCCTGTGCTTTTCTTGTCCCCTACTAGTGTGATCCAGGAAGTCACTGTCTTACCTCTAGTTCCTGCTCATTCATGTTCATATTCTCTTTCTCTCTCGTCCTGGAGTAGGTGTCTAAAGAACTCGCTTAGCTCATGGTTCCACTGAGGAGTGAGTCAGGATCACATAAACTTTACTTTTCATTATTTAACAGATGGGTGTAGTCACCTCGACCACGTGAGCTGACAAAACCCTTTCATAACACAGCTCTAAGCCCTCTCACATTTTGCAGTAATGTTATATATATTGTGGAGCTCCCCAAGGTCATTGCACCTGACTTCCTATCTCCGTAATCAGGATGACTAGCACCCTATCTGCTCAATAAAGTTAACATGTCAACGGATTATCGAAACCAATGTGTGACTTTTCCTCTGTCATCTCAAAAATAGTTGTATAAATGCTTTACTTGTGTGCCTATCTACTTGGTAATTAGTAGGTTCCCAACTATTTGTCAAGTAACTAAAACACACTTCTAGAGCACTAAAATGGCCGGAAATAGGTGACACTGACATTTTTGTGAGGATCCATTTTTGGCAAGTCCACACAAATTAAATTAAATCCCCACCATGTCCGCCTCTCATTAGTCAGTTACCATTATTCTAGTAAAATAAATCTACCCTGAAAATCTTGAATCACTTCCACCTCTTTCCAAAGCTATATGTTAAATATGTTACAACACTAACTGAAATGATCATGAGATGGTACAGACCAAAAGCAGAAATAGACTTTATCATGGGGACATCCAAAGTATATACCGAATCCCATCCAAATGGCAAACATCAAATGGTGAAAATAAAAAAATATGTATCAAAAGGGATATAATTCTCAACTTCATTAAGGGTAGACCAACCCATAAGTATCCAGATGTTAACCAGCTAAGGAAATCAGAGGCAATATTTATTCACTCATTCATGTTGCCAGACAACAGCTAAGATTGAAGTCTATGGAGTCACAGGAGTGGTGGTAAGGAGCTTCCATTCAGAGAACCTGGATTTTAGACAGTTGTCTTGTTCAGGGAGATGGAAGCGGTTCAGAGGAACTTGAGCCTAGAATGTGAGGGACAAGAGTAGGAGGACGGAGGCTGACATGAAAGGCAGGAGTCAGATGGCTTTGAAATTCATTCTAAACTCAGGCGTGAGCAGTGGCAAGACCCAACTTCTGTTTTATAGATCACTCTAGCAATGTAGAGAATAATTTGGATGGGGCAAGACTAGCTGAGATGAAGTCCAATCAGGGTATTAATAAAGAAGTTCAAGTGAAAAATGATTACTCACGGTGTACACTGGACAACAGCAGGAAGAATGAAAAGGATATCGATGGATTAAAAGACAGGATGAGCCCTAATTGTATCTGAATGTAGGCAATGAGGTTGAAAGAGGAATCCAGAATGGCTCCCAGCTTTCTGGCTGGGTACCAGCTAAATAAATGGTCATGCTATTGACCAGGGTCGGAAATGCCAGGAAAAGTAATATATCTAACTCTTTCATCAGATTTTAAAATCAAGATCAAAGAGGGAATTAACAATGTACGAAGCCCCAAATCATCTTTTTCATGGATACTCACACAAATGGGTTTCTTCTGACTCATAAGAGTGCAAACTATTTCAAGTGTAATAACTTTACCTTCATGCCATGATGAAAATATCGTCTGATCAAACAATATAATGTTCTTGAAAGTAATTTTATAATATCAGTGAGGGCAGGTAAAGCTTGAAGATATATATGGTTCTAAGAAAAAAAATGACAGTAATTACAGAGATTAGCCTTTTTACAAGAATTAGAGGGCCACCTCAGGAAGGAGAGAATTAATAGCCTGAGAGGGCGAAGGCAGCACCCACCCAGCGTCTCTGTAGCCAGAGTGACAGCAGGCAAAGAACAGTGAGGGCCCGGTGAACAATAGCTGAACAATAGCTAGGAAATGCAGACAATCGGATGTGCGCACTTTCTGCCTCCAGTAATGAGCTATGTGCTTAATTCTAGCCTCCTATTAACCACACAACTCCCAGTGAGGAGCACTGAAATGTGCAGAGGAAAAAGAAGAGTACAAGTTTACCACACATGTGTATACTTTTAGGTCTTAGGCTTATTAAAAAAAGGGAGCTCAGGGGAAGGAGGACACATGAGTAGGACTAAGAAGGCCCAGAACTGAATTGCCAGTGTAGACACAAAAGCAAAAAAGTCATGCTAACAAACACTGCATTCGAATTGCAGAGCAGAGCCGATTCGTGCTTGTGTTAAGTACCTCAGCACCCCCTCAGAGCCCAGTGGAAGACATGCACAGAGCTTGCGCCCTTGGGACTAAACAGCCATGTAAGATGCATGCTTGCCAAGTTGACTACAGATTGCTCCCTAGTAAGGTGGTGGTTGCTGCCCTGGCTTTAGCACAGGGAAGGGCCTTCTGTTTCATCAAGGACTCTTCCAGTACACAAAGCTCCCCCACAAAACAGGAAGGTCAAGATAAGAGAGATGTGGACAGAGGGACAGCTTCATACAAGGGCAGCCACCTCCAGGGGAGACATGTTGCTAATACAAGTAAGCACAGCCGCTTGTCAGCCTGCACTTCCTAGGTCATTTGCTGGGAGCTCTGTCTTGGCATGTACACAATGACCCTGCATTTGGCAGTTTATAAAAAACCCCATGGCCAACTGATGTGGACAGGGTAGCCTCTGCATACGTGGCAGCAAGACAGTCGCCAGCGGGAGAAATGGAGTCTCCCGTCAGTGAGAAAGCACACAGGAAGTGTGGGGAAAGCATGAGCTCTGATTTCACAAACAACTCTTACTAGGAAGGAAGAAAGAAAGTGACTTAAAAATAGGTTTAAGTCACCAACAAATAATTTATGATGGAAAATGCAATTTTCAGATGCAAACTTATATATGCTCATTTGGTAAATAATGCTCAAAAAGGATGTCTAGGACCTACTAGAGAGTTAAAACAAAACATAAAACAACTTTGTAGCATTAGCATAGAAAGGAAGTTCAAAACTCACCCACAAAATATCAAAGATTAAAAATGTTAAATGCGCCACTCCTTTCCGCTTGCATTGCACCCCTGCCCCATCTTTAAATCTCAGTTTCCCAGGGCACAGTCCACAAACCTCTTCATTTTCTCAACATTCTCACAGGAAGTCCCCATTCAGTCCATTAGCCATTTTTTCTTCCACAATTTTACCTCTAACCCTGAACTCTCCTCTGAGGTCCAGATGTACCGATCTAACTCCGTTTGTAACATCTCCTCAGAGATGGCCAACATCTCACATTTACCATGCCCCAAACAGCTTGATTCCCCCGCACCCCCAAAGCTGTTCTCCCAGTCTTCCTGTCTCAGCACACAGCACCACCTATCATTCAGTTGCTTCGCTCAAAATCCAAGGAGTCACCCTTCATTCTTCCTAGAGCCACCTCACCCCTGGGCTGCCATGCCCTGCACAGTCTACATGAACAGTCCCTCCAGTTCCTCAGGGCCCACCTCATGAAGCCACACGGGGTCCCTTTCCCCGTATAGTCCCCATCCAGCCTGTCACGGAGCACCCTGGGCTCCACGTCTGTATTGTGAATCCAGTGCCTCTCCTCACCATCTCCACCCTTCCTCTTAGTTCCAGCCACTGTCAGGCCTGAGTCAACCAAGCTGGCTCCCTAGTGCGTATCCCTCTGTCGCTGCTCTCGCACTGCCTCTATCTTCTCTACGCAGCATTGACGGCGACCTTTGCAATGTTAACAGATGATACCATAGCCTTGCCCCATTCCTTCTATAGCTTTCCATCAAGTCAGACCCAAATCCCAACACTTGACCTTGGTCAACAAGCCCACAGGGTCTGTTCCCTGCCGGCCTGTCTAACTTCATCTCTGGTTACTCTCCTTCTCACTCTCACTGCCAGCCACACTAGCCGTCTTGCTCCTGTTTCCTCAAACATGACTAGTTTCTTCCTACCTAAAGCTTTGTCCTTGCTGTTCTAGCTGCCTGTCATGCCCTTTTCTAGCCATATTGCGTTCTTCCCTCACGTCCCCTCAGATGTCACTTCCTCAGGGTGGGGGAGGGTTCTAATTCCATGTAAAAGGCCCTGTCACTCTGATTTTCTACCCTGCTTCTGTTTTCTTCATAGTGATTATCACTCCCAGGCATTACATATTTTTGCTTTTTTAAATAATGATCCACCTACTAAAATATAAGCTGCATAAATTTCTTATTCAAGGCTATATAGCTATTATCTAAAACAGTATCTGTACATAAGAGACATAAAAAGTACTTGAGGGGTAAAATAGTAAATGAGTGGCCGAGACGTCCTCCTCTCATTCCATATTTGTTAAGGTTCTTTGGTGACTAAGAAAAGCAGTGGAAGCCCACGAATCACTTCCCATTGAATGAATATCCCTGTACCCATCTAATGATAAATGTAAAACTTTTCATTTCAAATAGTGAGGTCACTGCTTTTGCCTAGCCTAGATTCTGGGGATGAAAGATCGCATAAATAACTGAAATTCAAAATAGCTCTACCTAGTCCCTCCACGTAAACTTTGACCACAGCTAATGGCACAACCCAAGTCTGCCCGGGTAAAATTTTTTGCTTTCCTGAAGTTTCTGGGTGAAGGACTTAAGAGTAATAGCAGGGCCAGTATTCTGAGTGCATTATCCAAACAAAGGACCTGACTAAACTTTAAAATGCACAGCTAAAATTTTCCAAAAAAGCTGACTAAGAAATTCTGAAAACTGACATTGTAAAACTTTAGGAAAGGCAGATTTTAAAAAGGAACTTTTTCTTAAATTAGAAATTTTTGCAATAGTATCATCCTGGAAAACAACCAGGTTAACCAGTAAAAGAAAAAAAAAAAAAAGTTGTTAAGGCTGCCTAGAGATGTCTTAAAAAGAAAGTATGTTGCCTATTTAAGAGAAAAATGACCCAGAGACTAATGAGCTCCATAAGCTACTCACTTCCTGACCCTCAGCAAGTCACTTGTCCTCGACGCTGAAATGGAGAGGCCTATCAATTAGCCTCATGTGGCTGCGGCGAAGGGTGACTAATAGCCTTGATTGCAAGGCGCTCGGAACAGTAATTGCTATAGGAGCTTTGCTATCAGTCTCCGCTGAAGCACTGCGCACACCTTTGGCCCTTTTCGAGCTCTCTTCTACCCCTTGGCTCTTCTGGTGTCCGTCAGTCCTGGTGACAAAGACGAAAAGACATGGGAGGATCCTTCTTGCTTTTCCTCAGGTCCCAGCCTGACGCCCAGGAAACACGCGGGACACAGGAACGAGCCTTTGTTCTCCTCCGCGCTCCCCTCAGCACCTCGCAGATAAGGATCTTCCTCTCCTTCCTTTCCACGCACGCCTACACCATAATCAAAACCACAACTGGACAAAGATCACGGAAAAGGACCTGAAAAACACCATTCACTTAATTCTTACCAATAATCTCCTGATTTCTCACTCTTTCACAAAATGCCCTCATTACAAGAGTGATTGATTGCTGACCTCCGCCTAAGCTGGAAATTGATTTCCTCCTCATTCCCTGATAAACATGGATTTAGAATTTCACTCGTCTTCGAAGGACTCTATAGAAATTCATGTTCTTCCCGAGCCGCCAGCCATGTGGTGTGTATTTTAGAGACAAGCCTGCCCCACGTTATCTAAACAGCGATCTCTCTGAGAGGCGAGAACAGCCAGGACACAAAAGCAATAGAATTAATCACTCACTGACGCAGAGCTTCAGTAACCATTCCTCTGCGTTTCAGAAAAGTGCTGTTTCTAGCTGGGAGAGCCACACTAAGTATTGTCCTTCCTGTAGGGGAGGACTTGCCTTTTCAAGTCAAAGATGAAGATGCAAGCGTCTTCATCTCCAACAAATTTTTATCCCAAAGCTAAGTGGTTTGTGAGGGAAAAATACCTTTGCCTCTTCCTCAATGATTCCTCTGGTTCCATCACAGCACATTTCAAAGATACTGATAAGTTAGGGCAGGTTTGGGGATGATAGGACAAAGGAACTTAAACCAATGAAAAAGTGAAATATACTTACTGAAAAAAGTACATGTAAATAATAAATTCATTATGTACAAATGAAAATTTATGGAACAATATGAGAGACCCCAATTAAAAAACACATTGACAAATTATTCTAGTGTGGAGCAGGGGTCAGCAAACTATTTGCAGAGTTAAATCCAGCCCCTTTCACCTGTTGTGGAAATAAA